>NC_137454.1:236450294-236693672 GCF_964235325.1 Thermobia domestica | reverse complement strand
AAATGCCCCAACGCTGTTGACCAAACACTACTCGGCAAAGAATCAGAAAACAACCAGAATCGGCAACGTAAGAGGTCCAGAATGCTTGGCTACGCAAAGTATTTTAATTATTCAACACATAATCAAAATACATTAAAATTTTGTGGCATGATGACTTTTATAAATTTTGTGCTAAGCTCATAATTTGTGTGGTCATTTCTGTTTCTGCTTGTTTGTCTCCAGTTACTCTGAACTATGTTAATGTTAGCTAGCTTTGGGAAAAGGTCCCCACACTGTTTAAAGCCGGACTCCTGTCTGCTATATATATGATCATTTTCTCGAAAGTGTCTTGATGACAACCTACAAGTAACAATCTTAAATAAATGGTATATTTAGTATCAGTCAATGAATTGTCTATATTAAAATTCCTCTCCAGGGTGGTAATGACGCTACAGTCTAAAATTTCATGGAAGAAACCACCAAACTTACAAGCTTGTCGACAATCCTTTTTTTTTCTCGTGTGTGGCCGTAAAATAATGAGGACTATCTTATTTCTTTTTTCTAAAAGGAGAAAAGAATTGGATGTATGCAGCCGTTTTGCTTATTTTTTAACCTTCATGAATGTAACCAATTAATATATACAATTAAACGTATCACAACTTAAGCCCGGAGCACTCTACCACTAATCTATTGTGATTCAAATTGTTGCGAGGAACAAGACCGAATTAACTTACTCAAAGACATTCGTGGTCATAGACATAGTTTAGGAACAATTGAGAACTTGAAAAATACCGTACCTTCTATGAGCAATAGCAATTAATCCCTTGTGATAGACTGCTAAAATATTTTCAATTAAACTATATTGTTTAATTTAATTACAATATACATTCATACTAACCAAAATACGTTTTCTTCAGACGAGAAGAGTAGTTCTATGGAAAAGGCATGTTTCCATATTTCTCTTACGCTTTTCAATCATTATAGAAAAACAGCGAATTCCAAGTGGAGAGTATGTAGAAAAATGCATTTCAGACTCTGGAGTCATTATTTTTTGCAAAAAATTCAAACGCCTTTCCCCCTCTAACATGCGCATTTTAATGAAAGGAAACTGGTAAATTCATAGGTCGACTTACGTACTAACTATGTATAACTAGGTACAAAATTTCGTTTTAAACTATTCTAACATTTCCTTACTTTTGTAATTTTATATATATATATATAAAGGGAAGTTCGAACGTTTTAGAAAGTGTCCAGTTGCTTCTTTCAGAAACAGAATTTCTGAAAATGATCCGAAATCATCAAAAACTATTTAGTAAGGAGCTCATATATCGCTCAACGCACAGAACGTAAAAATTGCTCCCTTCCCCCAAACCCTTAGAAGCTGAATTTTAGAATACTTTTGGACACACAACTACTTATTTTTAATGAGTTTTATATAGATTTTCATCTCCCTCACCTCAGAGGCTCTATTTTTGGTGTACCTTTTTAACTCCCTCTCTCTCTTAGGGTATGTAGTTCATGAAAGTGACAAGATAAGTACCTGGCTAAAGCCTGGCTTTACAAATCCATTTGAAACGATTCGTTTGTTTTCAGTGATGGTGAGACAGACATCGTCGATTTTATTTTTTTATGCTAGCTGAATATACCCATTGTTCGCATGGAGGCTGTATTTGGAAGTCAACGCCTGTGGGAGTATCACCATTCATTTCAGCGACCGCGAAAAGTATTCATTTGACACTAATATCGTTCATTTTGTGCTGTTTTTACATGTTTCAGTATTCCCCCCGCTGAAGCCCAGCCCGAATGTAATGGTAGCTGAATTTGCAGATCATCGCTAATGGAAGTGTTACCATTGATGTCAGCGACCGCGAAAACTAAGGATTTCACACTAATATCGGTTATTTTGGATTACTTTGACATGTCTCGGTATCCCCCTTGGTGACCCCGGGCCGCAGCCGAATAGGGTGAATTTCTAAATTAATGCGATCGGTGCTTCACCGTTGATCTCAGCGACCGCGAAAGTTATGAATTAAAACTAATATAAGCCATTTTCTACTACTTTTACATATTCCGATAAGGGCCCTCCTGAGACCCCCGGTTAACATTTTGACAAAAACGTTTCGTCTTGATCTGGGGCCTGGACCAAGCTATCCGTGACCAAAATTTCGTAAATCTCGGTCAACTTACCCGGTCCCCAGCCTGGTCCCGGTAAACGCCCCCTGAGACCCCCTGACTCGAAATTTGAAAAAAGCGCTTTGTCTTGATCTGGGGCCTGGACCAAGGTACCCATGACCAAATTTTCGTAACTCTAGGTGCACTCGTCTGGTCACCAGGCCGCACACAGACAAACACACAAACAAACTCTTTATTTTATTTATATTAGATTGAGAAACATTGTAAAAATTGTCCCTTTCTTTCTTAGAAGTGGAATTTTTGAATGTTTTTTTTTCTGTTTAATGGCCCACGATTATGTCTTTTAGGCCAAGGGAGACTGATAATTACAGCAAATGAATGATGATAAAACTATTGAAAGAATAAGAATATGGGAGGAAACGGGAGCACCTCCAGAACGTACCTCACGCACCAGAGATAAGTGTTCTAATACTGAGCCACCGTTCTCCCTTGAAATTTTCGAAAACCTTGGATACGTGCCCACATATCTTCAATAAAGAATTTAAGTTTCATCTTCCTAATATGAGGGGTCCAATAGGATACTCTTTTTGACGTATGTTTTAAACAGCCTCCCTCCCTTGCGTTTTTAACGA
The DNA here is from genome assembly GCF_964235325.1 of Thermobia domestica. Lineage (NCBI taxonomy): Eukaryota > Metazoa > Arthropoda > Insecta > Zygentoma > Lepismatidae > Thermobia > Thermobia domestica. The sequence continues at coordinate 236,690,928 of NC_137454.1, read as the reverse complement.
CTTGACATAATTGCAATTGAAGGCAATAGGGTGCCTATAAGTGAAGCTCCACAAAACAACAGTGTGTATTTTATGCCCACCGAACACTGAGACACTTGTTGTTCACTGTACTTTATGGTTCTAAATCCTTTTATGATGGACAATTCATGTTAATAAACATTAAATCATTAAACTGCCTGTTTCCATTTATGGCCTCAAACTGTTCTTTGTTATTCCCCCATAAAAAAAAATTAAAAACTACTGAAGGTAAAATTAGAAATAGAAATGTTAAATAGAATATACCCACTATACTCGCATTTCTACTTAGCCTGCTGTTTGGGAAGTTTCGAGCCCTGCATAGAGAAGTTACCAACTTCTACTATTTTATATAATAATACATAAGTATAGATCACGGGGAGAAGAAGTACTCCATTATTCTTCACTGATTTTTATGAAAACATGCATTCAGGATGAATTTAAAGCCCTAGAAACATAATCCATAGTCCATCAAAATCGAATATTTTACGGAAGTTCTCGAGGAACATGTTTAAGTTTTATTTTTTATAGGGGTATGGGAATAAGGTAATAAGTGAACTGGATAAAGCTTTATTCATCAATTATGTACTGCAGTGGTAAAGATGGTACTCTTATCCCAGCCATTAGAGGGTTACGCCCTCTCTTTGGCATAGGTGTCAGTATATATACATTGATTGTTAAACATTGTGGGATGGTCAAAGTGCAATTATATAAACATGAGGAAAAGTAAGCATATAAAACTAGGTATACTGATAAATAATAATAAGAAGAACAATAATAACAATAAATCAAAAGTAGAATAAATATGTGCAAAACTATATATGTATACGAGGTGCTAAGGTATTAAGATGATGGAAAACAAAATTTATCACTAAAGTAATAGAATTTAGAGCGATGATGATGAGGTATGAGATGAAGTGCAGAGACGACACAAACATAGTTGTATTAGCAAGACAGAAGCAGTGTTAAATCTTCTGTCCCGGGGCGACTCGGGACTGATGAGGACAGGGGGAAGCCCTTGTTAATAATGAGGATTACGTGCTAATATGGAAAAATATGAGGAAGATTATCATTAATGAGGTAAATATCATATATTTCCCGTTCATCAGCAGCCAGATGTGTATTTTGAACAAACAGTGATACTAAGATGTTTAAAGGTGAGTGTTTATACCGAAATGTAGCATCAGTAAGAGCATCAGTCTGCAGAATGTCCAAGAATAACGGATGACCTGTTTGTATACGTGAAGTTATATACCTTAGTCGTAGTTCTGCGAGGTGTTTCGTGAGTTTTGAGAAGTCGATATACTCATACGTAAGTCATGTAGGGTAAGGAAGCTTAATACGATACGCTAGCCGAATAGCATGTCGCTCCATTATGCAGAGTTTTACGTAATATGACGCAGAAGCATTGCTCCAGGCAGTGTGTCCAAAAGTGAGGATGGGACGGAGAAACGCCTTATAGGTATGAAGTAACACTTCAGCTTTCAGACCCCAAGTTGTGCCTGTGAGACGACGCAATAGATTTAAACGAATTTTAGCCTTAGCTGTTAACTTTTTCAGGTGAGCATTCCAAGTGAGCTTTGAGTCAAAGACCACGCCTAAGTAGGTAGCAGTAGGGGAAGGGCGTACTCGGTACCCATCAACATTTACTTGCAGGAGATTTGGATTTCTGCAAACTCTGGAACGCCTGTTCCGAGGTAAGAACACGATTGCTTGCGTCTTTTCTGTATTAATAGTTAAATGCCATCTCTTGCACCACCTGATGTAATTATCGAGAGTTCGTTGTAAAAGAGTATTAAGTTGTTGGATAGTTTTACCAAGGGCGAGAAAAGCTGTGTCGTCGGCGTATTGAAAAGTAAAAACATTACGTGGAACTGTAGGGATGTCAGAAGCATAAAGGATATATAATAAAGGGCTGAGAGCCGAACCCTGAGGAACTCCAGTAAGCGGAAAGATAGGCCAAGATAGAGCATTACCCACTGTAACATAAACAATGCGATTTGTAAGGAAAGAATATACTATCCTCAAATAGCAAAGTGGAAACTTAAATGATTGCAATTTTTTAATTAAGCTGTAATGCCAAACTTTATCGAAAGCCTTTTCTAAATCCATAAGAATGAGGCAAGAAGGGAAGGCTTTATTATACTGGTTAGTAATTATGGTGCTGAGACGAAGTAGCTGGTCATTTATGGAGATACGAGACCGAAAGCCTGCTTGATGGATGGGTAGTAGAGTAGTTGTCTCAAGATACTTATGAAGACGGCAGACAAGAATTTTCTCAAATATTTTACTGAATACTGATGTCAGTTGAATTGGTCTGTAAGAGGAAACAGAATGCACTGGCTTGTTTGGTTTATGGAACATGCAAATTTTTGAGACTTTCCAATCTGGAGGATAGAAACCAGTGCTGAGAATGAAATTGAATATCGCCACCAGTAGTAGTAGAAGTGATTGCGAGGCTTCTTTTATATGTCGATACCATATGTTATCAACCCCAGGAGCTATGTTCTTTTTCCGCTTGAGGGCTATGTGGAGTTCATCAGTAGTAATGGGTGCGGTGAGTGGATGTTCCAGATCAATGGCATGATCGGCAGAAGGTTGTAAAGCAGGAATGCAAGAGATGTCTATCCGTTCAGAGATCTTAGAGGCAGCTGTTGGAGTAAAAACGCTCTGTAGCTGACTAGCAAATGCGTTAGCTTTCTCTTCGTCGGAGAAGAGAGGAGTGCCATCTGCAATTAGAGGATAAGTTGTTGACGTATTCTTGCCAGTTAGTTGATTAAACCTCTTCCAATAGCGAAATGGGTGTGCTTCTTCGGATAAGGTATTACAAGTCTTAATCCAACTGCGACGTTTATATGCAGCAAGATAATTGCGAACCGCTCGTTGCCATTGGCGATGTTGATGTAGATAGACATCAATCCCTGTTCGATAGTATTTACAGAAATGTTGACGAGCCTTGTGTATTAAAGTGACATACTTCGGTGGTAATTTTGGCTTATGGAGAGTTACTTGAACAGTTGGAATATTATGATGAGCACTGGTTCGTATTGCCTCAGTGAGAGTAGTAAGACACGAAGCCAACTCAGGCTCGGTAGCTGGTGCTGTTACACTTGAAAGAGAGTGTTCGATGTCTTGCCGAAAATGAGGCCAATTCGCTTTGTCAAATCTAGGAACACTTCGCGGGGCTATTACCGCTCGTTGCGGTTGTCCTCGAGTTAATGTTAATTTAATTGGATGATGATCGCTTCCGATGGAATCGAGAACTTCAAGCTTGCAGTCATTAATAAGATTTATAGATGTGATGACGACATCTAGTGTAGTCTGACTGATTGGTCTAGTGTGACTAGGAAGGACATGAAGATGCAGCTGTAGATTTTCAGTTAAGAACTGCTGAAAATTTGCATTTTTTGCGAGCACTACGACTATGGATATTAATATCCGCCATGATTATAATATTACGAAAGTTATGGGCTATGTATTCAAAATACTGTAATGGTATGGGTTGGCGTGGTCGAATATAGATAGTGCTAAAATTAACTATTAACGATGGAAAATATATAGAATAAAGTAAGTATTCCGGCATATCGGCAAAAACTTGAGGAGTGTATGCTCTTACTGGATATTTGGAAAAATAACCTATTGCAACTCCGCCTTGAGCACGTGCCATATGATTGGGATAATCGTGGCGCTGCAGTTGATAACCAGAAATATGGGCTAACATGTTCGGTCTTAAGGCGATTTCATTAAGTGCAAATACATTAATATGTTCCTCATATAATAGTGTTTCGAATAGCAGCTTATGTTGTGAAAAGGATCGAATATTAACGAATACGAAAGTAATCCCCATGATGTAAAGTAACATATGAATGGCTTTAAACAGCAGTTTCCAGCGGTCCAACGTGAAAATGAACATAATTGTTAGAGTAAGTTGCATGGAGATTGATGTGAAAATGGCTTTGCAGCAGAGATTATGTGGTGTAAGATATGAGCTCGCTGAAATGGAAATATATTTTGTAACACCAAACTGATATAACGAAGGAGATCTTCGACGGTTAGCGGAGGTAAAATGGATTGAGTCGGTTGAGTTGTTTTATCAGCCGTTTTTAGCGGTACCGTTAGTTCTGGATGCTCAGGGGTCGGTGCTGATTTGGCTTTACAGCGATAACTGTAAGTAGGATGAAGCCCACTGCAAGTGTTACATTTCGGTGGTCCTTGTAGATTGGGACATACCTTGGTCTCGTGTAGCCCTGAGCAGTATCCGCATTTAGAAGGATTTGAACAGTTAGCGGTAGTATGATCATTGTAAACCTGACATTTTTCACAACGAATTGGTAACGGTCCTTGAGTTTTAGATGGTTCAACTCTGTGTATTTTCTTATAGATAGGCGCACCATATCGCAATAAATAGTCAATAATGTCCTGTCGCTTACAAAGAACGCGAATCATGTATGTAGGACCATTATTATTTCGAATGCGAAGACATTTATCGACTGATATCCCTTCTTGCGCCAGTTCCTCGTGTATTTCTGCATCTGTTAGTTCAGGTGAGACTCCTCTAATGACAACAGACAGAAAAGATGGTTGTCGAGGTGGTGGAGGCTGCTTTTGGCGCTTATCTGTCAATTTCTTCAGTTTAGCATTTTTCCCGAAAATTTCGTAGGAAGCTTTATTCCGTATGGTGATTCCAAAATTCGGATCTTTCGATTTTAAAATGTAGCCATTCCTAGTGGAAACGATTTGAACTAGAGTGTCCCGTACCCTAGGAACGTATTTCATTATTTGCAGAAATATCATTTTGGAATTTGTAAATTTAGTGTCATATTCTGTCAGTAGAAAGTGACAAACAGGATCGAAAGATGAACTTGGTAAGGAATGATCTACAGGACCCGTTATTTTATTAGTATGCTGTGGATTGCCCTCGATATCCATTGATGTAATAGGGGACCTTGATCGAACACGTTTAGCAGATTGTGTAGATTTTGTAGAAGGATGCCTATCTCTAGATGTGCTTCCTATCGGTTGACTTCCCCAAGAAAAGTGGCGAGTCCGGCTGCGAGATCCAATAGATGTAGGTTGATCGCGGGAAGTGCTTGGATTCGTCGGAAGTGTAGGTGGTAATCCTGTATGTCGTCCTAGGTGAGCTTGACCGTTTGTGTTGCCAGATTCCGTCATCGTGATAAAGTAGCCAAGGGCCGAAGCCCAAACGAAGATGAAGAAGAATGAAAAGATGATGAAAATGAATGAGGTTCAAAAAGCAAGTTGCCCTCCGAAAGTGAAAACTTCCGTCAGCCCTCTAAGTGTCGTATGTGTGCTGTGCTCCCAAATGCGTATTACAACACTTGATCGTAGCTGGCACATTAACTAACACAAGAGAGGTTAGGCTCCTTGATTCAGTGATGTTTAAGTTTTTTTTCTACAAGGCTACCTTGAAAGCTAGCTACCTCTAAGAGGGGTACGCCCTCTTTCAGAAATGGGAAGTTACAGGATAAATTTTGGAGCATGGATTATTTGTGGATGGTCTAAGGGAGGCTAGAATACCAGGTCATAGTTTTATTATATACATTTATTTATTTATTTATTAAATCAAAGAACATGGACATTATGATCTTTACGATCATAATCATTATGACATCGGTAGTGGAAGGAATTGGGAACATAGTCATATTACAAATACAATACAAATATTATAGTACGGTACAAAGATTATAACACATAATATAAGCAGGGTATAAGAAGATATTTACAGACAAATTTGAAAAGATACATGGTGATGGAAAGGACAAAACAATGAATGAAGAAAAGTGAAGAGTAAAAAGGCGGTAAGATTCTATTTAGTCGGCAAGGAAAACATGTTATGAGCATGATAGATGGCATGAGGTGCAGACACGTCACAACACTAGGAAGATGTTAAGTAAACGAATGCAGTTAACTTCTGCCTAGGGGCGACTCTAGGCTGATGAAAACATGGGGAAGCCCTGTTAGTAACAGAGGAAATCACTGTGCGATATAAGATGGAAATATATGAGGTAGATGAGCATGAATGCAAAAGTCCTCTATGAGAGCATGAGCTGGATGATTAGGAGGTAATGTGTAATAATATAACGTGAAGAGTAAATGTAGAGGTGTATAGGTATAGCGTGCTCGGTAGGGATGGAGTGTAAGATAATGAATGGTGTCAAAAAGAAGTGGCTGGTGATGAGTGATGCGGTCGGTAATGAACTTGCAGCGTAAAGTTTCTAGGTGATACTTGAGAATAGGAAAAGAAATACGAGAATATAGGTCTTGTGTAGGACTAGGCAATGAGATGCGAAAGGCAATTCTAAATGCATGACGTTCGATAATGGCAAGTTTTTCGTAATATGAGGTTGGTGCAGAGATCCAGGCGGGAAAACCATATGTCAGTACTGGTCTAAGAAAGACTTTGTAAGTGTTAAGAACAAGATTCGAAGAGAGACCCCATGTGGTACCTGTTAAACGTTTCAGAAAATTAAGTCTGTTATATGCTTTTGCCTTCACTGAATTGAGATGTGGTGTCCAGGTGAGGTGGTGGTCGAATGTGATGCCTAGATAGGTAACTGTTTTGGTAGGATGTAACGGTACGTCATTGACTTGTAAGGATAGCTTGAAAGGATTTCGATGGACCTTCGTACGTTTTCGGGGTGGAATGAAAACGATGGCTTGTGTCTTGGCGGCATTGATGGTCAGTTGCCAAGTGTGGCACCAATCCGTGAAACGATTAATTGCTTCCTGAAGAGCAAGATTGATTTGTGCTATTGTGCGACAGAGGGCAAGAAATGCAGTATCATCGGCGTATTGGAATAAAGAGACGTTCGGAGGTAGCTCAGGAAAGTCGGCGACAAAAAGCAGATAGAGGAGTGGTGATAATGCCGAACCCTGTGGAACGCCTGATAACAAGAAGATCGGGTGTGACAGCTGATCGTTGATGGCAACATAGGCAAGACGGCAGGTAAGGAAATGAAAGATAAGCCGGATATATGCAACAGGAAGTCGTAATTTGATAAGTTTATAGATGAGTCCTATGTGCCAAACTTTATCAAACGCCTTTTCAAGGTCGAATAGAACAAGGCAAGATGGCTGAATAGAGTTATAGTGATTGGTGACAAGTGACGTAAGACGAAGGAGCTGGTCGTTTATTGAATATGAGGGCCGAAAGCCAGCTTGATGTGGTGGAATGATATGATGATCGTTTAAGTATGGGTGTAATCTTTTAACCAGGATCCGTTCAAAAATTTTACTGAAAGTGGAGGTGAGTTGTATTGGCCTATAAGATGAAACATCGGATGGTGGTCTTTTTAGGTTTGAGAAACATTAGTGTTTTCGAAACCTTCCAGTCAGTGGGAAAGAGACCTGTGCGGAGAATAAAGGTGTATATCAGAGCAAGTAGTGAGAGAACAGCATAGGGACATTCTTTAATATGTCTATAAGTGATGCCATCGAATCCTGGAGCAGTGTTTCTCTTGCGGCGGTGATTTCATTAGGTGTAATGGGGACAGTGAGAACATGCTGCGAAAGAGTGTGAGTGATGTAGGGCTGTAAGTGAGGTGAATCAGTGTTGACTTGAGCAGTAGGATGAGTGCGGTAGGTATGATCGGAAACTGATGGTGTAAAAATGCCTTGAAGATGATCAGCGAAGGCATTTGAGATGTCCAGATCTGATTGGAGCGGCTTATCATGAACAAGGAGAGGATATGTTGCCTTAGTGGTTTTCCCACATAAAGCGTTGAAACGTTTCCAATAGATTGTTGGATGTGAAGTGTCTGCTAGATTATTGCATGTTTTAATCCACTGACGTTGTTTATAGGCGGAGAGATAATTCCGGACAGTACGCTGCAATTGGTGATGAAGTATAAGTGCATCAGGATTTTGTGTGCAAAGGTAGTCGCGATAGCATTGGCGAGAGCGCCGAACCAAAGCAAGATAATGGGGTGGAAGTTTGGGGCGATATGGAACGGATGAAGATTGCTGGAGATAGATGGTAGATGCGCGGTAGAGGGTAGATGCGCGCTGGATTGTTGTAGTGAGAGTGCCAATTTGTTCAGTAAGATCATCAGAAGTGACTGGACCTTGGTAGGGTTCTATAGTAGAAGATATATAAGTACGATAGCTAGGCCAGTCGGCCTTGTCATATCGAGGTGTGACTCGAGAAGTAGGCAAACGTGATGGACAAGCAAGACCCGTATGGTAGGTCAGTTTGATAGGAGCATGATCGCTACCGAGCAAATCTAAGACTGTGACAGTGCAATGAGTAGCTAATGTATTGGAAGTAAGTGCGATGTCTGGCGTGGTGTTTGAGATTGGTCGAGTAGGAGAAGGAAGTGCAAGTAGTATGCCAGTAGTATGAGTGGTGATGAAGTCACAAAACTGAGTGCGTTCCTGGGCTGATCGACTGTGAAGGTTTATATCTGCAAGGATAATGAAATGTTTGTACGTATCGGATATATATGAAAAGAAGGCGGTTGGAATGGGATTGCCAGGTCGAACATAGATTGTAGCGAACGTAATTGCTATGGACTGGAAATAAATGGTGGTGATGACATATTCAGGTAATTGAAGGTGAGGACAATAGTGCTGTCTGTATGGCAGGTTATTGCGAAACCCAATAGCAGCTCCACCGTTAGCGCGAAGGGTTGGTAGGATATTGTCATGTCGGATCAAGTCATAGCGAGGGATTCTGCACGAAATGGACTTTTTAAGAAAGGTTTCGTTTAGAAGAAATACAGTGACATGCTCTTCTAATAGTACTGCCTGGAAAAGGTCTTTGTTTTTAGGGAGTGAGCGGATGTTGAGAAATAAAAAGTTTAAATCCATGATGCGTATGAAGTTAGACTGTAGTTTCGTATCGAATGGTATGAAAATGAACGTAATTATTTGAATACGTAGCATAGAGAGAAACGTTAAACGTTTCTTTTGCTGCTAAGGTGAGTTGTTGGAGAACATGCTGTCTATGAAAGGGGTGAATATTCTGGAGAGCAAGTGTAAGGAATTCCAACAATTTCCCTACTGTCACGGGATCATCAACATGCTTATCTGTGTTTGTGGAGGTTGACTGTGTGCGTAAGGGAGCCACTAATTCAGGATGTGCCTGGTCAGGAAGAGGTTTACTTTTACATTTGTAGCTATAAGAAGGATGCTGATCTTTGCAGGTAGAACACTGAGGAGGGAGCTGCATATTCGGACAGAGACGTGTTTGGTGTGGACCGGAACAATAGCCACAAACAGCAGGGTTTGTACATTGAGCCGTTGAATGGCTGTTGTACGCCTGACATTTCTCACACCTGAGTGGCATAGGTGCAGGTGACCGAGAAGGTTCCACGCGGTGTCTGCGTTTATAGATGTATGCACCTTGGGTAAGAAGGCGGTCAATAGTTTCCTGTGATGGTGTAAGGACACGCACCATGTAGGTGGCACCGCTGTTGTTACGAATGCGGATGACTTTGTGAATCGTGTGTCCTTCAGATTGTAATTCATCCGTAATTTCCTCATCTGAATAGGTAGGATCGACTCCTCGAATTACAACAGATAACATGGGGGGTCGCTTCGGAGGAGGAGGTTGTTTGCGACGTGAAGATGTGAGGTTGGTGAGGATTGATTGTTTTCCGAAGATTTCAAAAGATGCTTTGTTGCGAACAGTAGTTGCAAAATTTGGATCGGGAGATTTGAAGATATAGCCATTGCGTGTTTTTACTACTTCTTGAAGTGGGAGGCTAGGTAGATATTTCCGTAATTGCAAGATGATGAGTTTTTCGTTGGAGAACTTAGAATCGTAGTGTTGGAGTAGGAAAGAGTGCAGAGATGGAGTACCGTTTGAAGAATGATTTGGTCAGATGTTTTGCGTACTGCTGAAGTGACTTCGGCTTCCATATCTGAAGATTCAGAGGCGGAAACAAAGTGTTGTTTCTTAGCTGGTGGTGAGTGTTTAACCTTGGCAGCGAAACTCGTACGACTCTGAGGTGATCGAGACCTCGTCCGAGTTGAAGTGCCAGAAGCTGCGGAAGCAGTAGAGCATTCGGAGTTTTGGCGATGTCTCTCCTTGCGGTCTTTCCGCTTCTCTACCTTCGCAGTGTGACCAGCGGAACCAGGGATAACTGGCGGTAAAAAATCGTGACGACATTCTAAGGATTGGCCAGAAGCTAAGCCAGGGTCCGCCATCAGAGAAGCCGATCAAGGGGCACAAAGCCGTGCCAACTAGTAATGCGATGATGTGATGCAATGAGATGAAAAATGTAAGCTGAGACGACCCGTTTGGATAGCCGTCAAGGTTACGTAGTTTCAGGTGCCAAACTCGTAGCACTAGACGCCCTTGGCTTGATTAGTCTGACGTACAGTGCTCTGAAGTGAGGCAAGAGAAAAAACCCGGGATGAGGAGCAGGAAGGTAGCAAAAAACAGCCGTACTGACGTGTGGTACGTCACAGCTGATAGATCGAAATAAATATCGATCTGGAGTATGTATGTGATGTTTAAGTATAACATATCCCGTTATTCGTTAATAACTTTAACTTCATTCTATGGGAATTATTAAACAGCTTTAAATTAAATAGTAAATGTGCCATATTTCTTCAAAATGAAAATGTTTTTTTTTTTTTCAAATGAAAATTATCGTGAAACATATTTTCACTTTAATTTACGAGTTTACTCTTATATTTTTGAGAGACTTTAACCTCAAATAGTGGAATGACCGATAAGCATCAAAGAAAATATGTGCCATACTGCTTCAGAACAATATCCATTTGTCATTTCTCATAATGAGAAGAATTTGGCGAGAATTATTAGAAATTTTTTATCATATAATTTAAATGAGAAAGCTTCTAAATTTGAGGGGAGATTACCTACTTTGATTTTTATCCACTTGCCTTTGCAATAAACCGATCGGAATTATGTTGACGCCCTAAAATATTTGATATAATGTTTTATCGAAATCGAATAATTTTTACATATTTTATACTGGAGTGGAATGATTTTAAAATTCTTATTACTGGGGAATGTAGACCCAAAAATGGGGTTGTTACGGAAAGTTGGAGAAAGATACGAAAGTTCGTAATACTTGGATAAGGTTTACGGGGTTGAACGGCCACACACAAATGTTGATTGAGTGGGAAGATACAAGTTTTAAAAGTTTAATTAAAATAAAACTATATATAGTCTACTCGTGCGAAACATGCACATGCGGGATACTTTCCATTTTCTTTGTCAAAATCTCAGAACAACAAAAGAAAAAAAAATAAATGAAATCTTTGAGTTTAACTTCGCACGATTATGCTCGTTATTCTAAGGGAGACAATGATTAAAGCAAGTGAATGATAATAGAAGAACTGGTGGAATGAAAAGTGGGACAAAACGGGAGTACCCTGAGAAAACCCACGGACACAATCTTGTCCACCACAAACTTACTTGGTCGGGGATCGAAACAATAAGAACCCCACGCACTAGAGGAAGCTCTCTATCACTGAGCCACCGTGCCACACAACAACAACATAAGAAAATTAGAATTTACTAGGAAACATTTTAAGAAGCAATGCCTTTCAAAGGTAAAAATCACGCCCGATGATCATCTTTTAATAACTTCATGAGCAAAATAGACTGATATGTCCCTCTCGTATATAATCTTTTTAAAACCATATACGTTATTTGGATATTATCCTTTATCCTTCATCTGTATATTATCCGCTATCCGAATGTTGTACTATCCATATATTATCCGTTATCTAAATTTTATCCATCATCCGGATAAATCCATTATCCGTTATCCGTCATCCGGATATTATCCGTCATCCTTAATCCGCCACCGGATCTTATCCGTTATTCGGATATTAGCCGGTATCCGCTATCCGGATATTATCCGTTATCCGTCATCCGTTTTGTTATCCGTCAGCCGGATATTGCAAATCCGAACAAGTTTCTATCCGATATCCGAATAAAAAATTATCCGGATATGGCCATCCCTAGTACACGACAGCGTGGAATGTGTTTTGTTATTACACTACCTATAATAACGTACGCAATCTACATAAATTATAAAGATGAAATGGACAAAATTTTAAAACGAAATTACAAAATAAGGAAATCTTAATAAAACAACTTATCACAATTGTACTGGATTTTTACGATTTTCAACATGTTCTAACTACAAAACTGTTTGAAAGAACATAAATTACATCTCTCTATTTGAAGACTTGAGCGAAACTGAAAGACTAACGGCTATTTACAGAAACAAACTAGTCAATAGCTAAATTGGAACAATTTACATTTATTATATACACATCACCAATAGGAAAGCAGGAAAAATTTGCAAAAGTTTAGCAAGAGTGTTGTCTATACTCCCTACTGCTTTTCGAATTTCAGTAAATAACCAAATATAATAAAGAATGTCAAAAATTTAGATAGCACCTACAAATAGTAGTATTAAAAATAAAGCAGTCTCAAAAACGACCATATTGTTCACTAACTATTTACAAGAAATAAAAGTACGTACCTCTGTGATAAACTTTATCGTTCCAGTTTCTTAAACTAAATCATGCTGTGCTGCAGTTCTTGAAAACTTTTCTTGTGAAATACGAACAAAATTATAAGGAAAGTTTAGGAAAATTTCACCCAAAGACAACTCACACCCAAAAGCAAACTACCTCTTACAGATTTTCCATAAGAAAATAACTTATGTCATATGTTAGAATTATTACTGAAATATCTCTATACAAGATAACAAAATCGCAGAAGTCGTATTTCACAAAACTCACCCCAAAGGTAAATTATCTCTTGTGAATATTCTCATGTCATTACTTATGCAATATTATAGTAATATTAATGAAATATTTCTTTATAAAATGGGAACACAATTCCCTGATTATTATTATTATTATTATTATTATTATTATTATTATTATTATTATTATTATTATTATTATTATTATTATTATTATTATTATTGAGGAAGTACTCTGAAAAGGAACTCATTTCCAAGAGTAAGCTTCCTCTCATGAATTTATTCGTAAGGAGTAATTCCAAGAAATATGCATTTATGAAATATAAACTATGTCGCCATCGATTTTGGGAAATATGTCCCCCAAAAACTTCCCTTATCGTTTTTCTCAGAGAAGTGACTCACACTACTGTATGGAGTTGTTAATGGAGAATGGATATATGAAATCGTTGAGCCGTTTTTGAGAAATCGCAGATTTTGATTTTCATCCTTGAAATAAACTACTCTTATTTTTAGGTGTAGAAAGGAAATACGGAAAACTCTTCTGTAGAATAATATAAAACCTTACGTTTAAAACTTGGTTTCAATACACTGAGCGGTATGGCCTTCAGGCGTATATACTAGGGTGGTCCGAAAAAATCGAAAGTTGATGAATCGACTTCCTTTTTTTTTTTAGAGGCTAGCCTGACGGGCTAGCTGCCTTTCAGAGGGTTACGCCCTCTTTTAGGAACGAGACATGATAGTTAACTACGGAAAGAATATGTTAGATGGGCTAAGTGATTTATCGACTTCCGATAGTGCGGTAAACTTGCCTCATGACCTCAAAACAACGTCTGCGAGTTTTCAACGAAATCGGTTAATATCTTCTCAGAGCTGCCAAAAATTTGAAAAATATTCAAAACATGTTTTTTTTTTTTTGTTTCATAAACGTTTTACATTAAACAACTTCCGGCAGCAATTAAAATTCACTTCTAATAGTCTTGAGCAACAGTAAAAAGTTCAGCTATATCAATGAATATCTTTAGGTTCCTCAGAACTGCCAAAAAATGACAAAATTTTACGAAAAACCCAATTTGTGTGACAAATTTTGAAAATACTGTTTGTGGTACTAATTTTATTTCTTAAAAGTTTTACATTAAATTAACTTCCGACAGCATAATAAATTTACTTTTAATAGTCTTTAGCAGCAGTAAAAAATTCAGCTACGTCAATAAATATCTTTAGGTTCCTCAGAACTGCCCAAAAACAAAACAAAAAAATCACCAAAACCCACTTATTTGACAATTCAGTTCTTAACGCTCATTGTGCATTAGTTATTAGTTTGCACCGTAATCAGATTTGTGATCAAACTTCGGAATTGCCGCCTGACTAGACAGTTTTGCACGAATGAATCCGTCCCTTCTCTGGGAACCACATACCATTTGGAACGCTTCTGTGACCACCTTCACACAACGCTCAATGGCCTGGGTGTGGCACGGAAAGGCTGAAAATTCCCAGTCCACAACTGTTTCCTTATTTTGGATCAATGACTTGATAAAGCCTGTCTCCACAATCTGCATGACAGGAAGCGAGGTAAATTTGCAGTTCATCCGGTCAATAATATCCACATAATCTCTTCCATCAAAATTGATTTTAGGAACCTCAAACACTCTGATGACACTCTCCTCTTGCTCCCTTGCTTTCAGAATTCTTCTAAGACCCAACTCACGAATGTGCGCCCTATTGTCGGTCACCATGGAAAGGACAATGTTTTCCGGATGAGCAAAGAACACGTTTCGGGAGATGACCTTATCCACTACGTTCTTCAGGTTCATTGGCAAATATCTATTGGTCTGAATGATGTTCCAGAGATTACGGACTCCGTCTTTGATTGAAAGATTGCACTTGATTGTGAACCATTTGGGTACGTAGCACTTCATGACGAACTCTGCCAGTGTCTTCAACTGAGGTGTTGGATTCTCTGTTGCTATGTATAAACGGAGAATGCAGTTGGCTGTCGTAAACCATCGAGAATGTGACAGGTGCCCTGGAAAACGCCTATACAAATCCTCACTGCAAACTTCGGATTTCACTGCTTGAGAAATTTCTAGCAGGTACTTTTGGTCAGAGCTAAGGTCATTCGCATTGACATTAGGTAGCTCGCAATCTATGGCTTCGAAGGTCGTTACTCCCAGGCTCTGACATCCCTCCAGTTGCTGATTAATCTCAGCCCCATAAAATCGTGGACCTCTGGTTGCACCATCCAAGTGCTCAAACAAATACCTCCACGGAAGCTCGTTTAGGTGCAGAAGGCATATCAGCCACTGAAGGGGTCTGTTAAGCTTCTCTTCCAGGCGGCGAATGATCCCACCTTTCAAACCTGTGTTAATAGTCGTACCATCACAACCTACAGCGATAATGTGTTGCAGATCGTCCCCAATATCCGCCATGTAAGCAGTTATGCTTCTGAAAATGCTATCAGCTGAGCCAGATGAAGGTGTAACGTGGCCAACATGCTTCGATCCTGGCTCCTCGATAAGAGAAATGTGCTCTTCAGTCTTGCTCCTCCGATATGACTTAGACTCTTCTTTCTCAATGTATATAGTTTTGTCTTTCCTTCCGTCAAAGTAAAGACCTTACACTTTGGTGTCGTTTCCAGCTTGAAGCGAACCTCCCACTTTCATCTTCTCTCTTCTAATCTTATTCTTATCGATTACAAGTACTGTTTCACCTGATTTCACGAGCTTTAGATCTTGCAGAACAATTGTAGCAATAGCTGCCGTGGCACGGTCCGAAACGCCGAACCTGTCGCTAGCCAAAGCTGTTTTCGCCAGATGGAAGCAAATTTGTGATGTCGATGACGATATGTTTTGTATTGTGGGACTATTCCGGCGGATGATTGTAGCGGTGCTGGCAGAAGAGCAGGGCTGGTCGTCAGTTTGCTCGCTTACTGTTAGTGCCTCAGACAGATCCATTACCTTCCTCTCCTCTGAATCTGAATCGTCTTCCTGCACGTGCATAGTTTCACAGTCGAAGTCCGGCTGATCGGTAGCTTCCATTCGGAGAGTCCTCTCTTTCCTTATGGAATCACGGATCCTTCTGTCTTCTCTACGCTGAATCATTTTAGTTTCATTCCTGTATACGGAGCCAATCTTCCCTTTCCTCGCAGTCCTCTGGTCCAAAAGGAAGGGTTGCTCAAGTGGAGGAACCTTTTTCATTTTTGCACAAGTGCAGGTTTTGAAATCCTTGCACTTGCAAGCAGCTTTGTCAAAAAGTTTTCCCCCAGCTTCCCTGATGAATTCATCCAGTTTAGCGGCATATTCCGGTTTCTCATTATAACGTTTGTAGTTGTTCTTTAGTGCCTGATACTTCACGTGGAAGACTTTAATCATCTTGAAACTCTGTCGTAACTAGGGCCAGACGGATCCGGATCTCGGATATCCGGATCCTATAAGATCCGGATCCGAAATTTCGAATCTTGGATCCGGATCCGAAATTTCGGATCTTAAATCCAGATCCGGAATTTCGGATCTTGGATCCGGATCCAAAGTTTCGAATATTGGATCCGGATATTCGGTTCCTGGATCCACACCCGAAATTTCGAAGTTCAGATTCGGACTCCTGATTTGAATATTTTAGGCCTTAGATTGAGACCCAGAAATAAAATATCCATATGTATAAAATTTACTAGGTGAATTTTATCTAACTCAGTGGGAAGACAATTCAATTTAAATGACAAAAGATTACATGAAAATCTCATTTTCACATTTTTCGGGGTTAGACCACTGTTGCGCACACCTCATCATTTAGTCTTTAGTATATCTTTAAACGTACTACAAGTATGCCACTTTCATCTCAAGTCAGTAGTTGTATAGATCTGCCTTTTGTTATATATTAATCGAGTTAGGATTAAAACTCCATTGTTTGTGAGACCTATGATAATATTTTCAGAATGAGTTATAACGTTGAAAAACTGCATAGTAATGCTGCATATTTTCTTTGTGCCACATTGGAATTTAATGTAGTGTATCTTATACAGTCGGCTCTTATGAATAATTCAATGATCTGAACTCCTGCAGCATTACGTTAAAATCATGGATGTTTTTGAATTTTCGTCATTATTTCTATTTTTTTATTACGAGCAAAAATAAATATCATAAGCGGCATTTTACATAATACATATAGACGCAGATCAGTCAGTTGATTGCTTAAAGTTTATAGCAAAGCTATTACATTTCTAAGACACTGGCGGCCTTAGGACAAAATCCATGGCTTTCCCATAAAATCTTAAATCTCTCTATATAAAAAGGGCAAAGTCCTGAGTGACTTGAGTGAGTGAGTGACAGATCACCGTACAGGCCAAATCGCTTAAGCTACAAACTTGAAATGTGGACAGTTTATAGGCTTTGTGTCGTAGGATACCGCTAAGGAAGGACTTTGGGAAATTCGACGAGGAAGGGGGGAAATGGGGTTCAAAATATTGATGATTCTTGACGTTAGATACTTCAAATTTGGTATTTGGGTTTCTCATTGAAAATAATTTGATACTTGTTAAAGTGCTTTTTGATATTTAAATTAGAAGGGGCAGGGAAGATGTAGAAAGTAAAAGAACGGGTGGTAATTGCAATTATTGCAATTAGTATAATAATATGCCTATATCTCGGAAACTTAAAGGGTTAGAAACATGGAATTTGGTATTTGGACTTCTCACTTAAAATAATTAGATACGTATTTCAACGTTTTTTTTTTTTATATGTGGCCCAGAAGGGAAGAAAAAGGGCGAGAAGAAAATTAAGTGGAGATTACAATTATTGTATTAATATGTTCTATCCTTTAAGGTTAGAGACTTGAAATTTGGTATTTGCATTTCTCATTAAATAATTTGACATGTGTTTCAGTGTTTTTTGACGTTTTAGTAAAAAGGAAAAGAAAAGAGATGGAAAGGAAAGAGGGTGGGGATTGTAATTATTATAATAACATGTCGATATCTGGGAACCTCTGAAGGTTAGGAGCATAGAATTTGGTATTTGGACTTCACATTTGAAATAATTAGGTATGTACTTAAGCGTTTTTTGATGTATGTCTTAGAGGGGAAGAAAAGGGGCGCGGAGAAAAGGGGCGGGGAGAAAAGACTTTTATATCTCGGAATCCTGGAATATTAGAGAAATGAAGCTTGTTATTTGAACAAAAATTCGTTATGAAATGAATTCCTTGAGTTTTACGTCCCACGCTTATGCCGGTTAGGCTAAAGGAGACGGTGATTATGAGAAATAAATGAAATGAAGAAAGTGGGAGGAAACGGGAAAACCCACGAGCACGGTGTTTGTCCACCACAAAGTCCACACGGCGCGAGCAGAGATCGAACCAGGGACTCCAAGCACGGGAGGTGAACGCTGTACCACTGAGCCACCGCGCACCCTTAAAAATTCGGTATGTTTGCAGGCGTATGATGTGCGAGGCCCTAGATCGAGCAAATGTGTGGGCTGGCGGAAAGCCCCCATGTACTCGCACTGAAATTCGGTATGTCTCGGGATACCGGAATGTTATTACATATAATTTGATATTTGACCTGAGATTCGGTATGGTTGTAGGTTTACGAGGTACGAGGTCATAGGCCGATCAAATGAGATATCAGAGGGTCTAAGGGCAAATCCCCAGACGTTTCTTTTAAATTGATTATGATTAGAGGCTTTTGTGGTGCGAGGCCATAGTAACGGGGGTCTAGTGGCGAAGCCCCCAACTAGCCGAGGTCTAATAATTATATAAATGTATTTGCGTAATGACTGGAAATTGCATGTATGCCTGTGGAGAAAATTGCATAAGTAGCCACGAGAAATGACAATCCTTTAAGATAAAAATTTTAAAAAGCTACCAAAATGTACTCTTAAATGACTTGTATATTATGTTTGCGCAGGGGCGAATCCAGAACGGACTCCTGGAGGGGGCGGATGGATTCTTAGGGGGCGGTTGGATTCTTAGGGGGCGGTTGGGGATGCTAGCAGTGAAAAATTACTTAGATGATCTGAAATTGCCACAAATTACTACTAAAGTACACTGTTAATTGTGGCGCTGGGTAGAGGCGAACGACTTTTCGCCCTCCCCCTGCATCCGCCTATGTGTTTACATAAATTATATAGCTCCTTATACAACCTATGCAGAGTAAATATTAGTGGGTTACTAATTACAAAGACACGTGTTGCTGCTCGAGGCTTCATACGGTATTTTGTATACACATTCAGTACATTAATACATTGATTTTGATACATTAATTGCCATTTAGAACTTCATCTCTACTACAATTCTTAATTCTAACTGGAGTGGTACGGTCACAGGGAAACGTATTTTTAAAGAAAGAAAAAAAACTCAAGAGCAAGAAAAGGAAGTTGCTCGTTAATTTGATCTGATCTATATTTTATGGGCTGTTCTATTAGCAATGGCCTAGCCCATCACGACTAGGAAATGGCCTCATTCAGTGACCACAATAACTCAGAAAGAATTAGAAAAGTAAGCAGCCTGAGTCTAATGGAGAAGCTTGGGCTTGAGACTAAGGTTTCATCCCAGCATTTGACTAGTGTTACAGAAAACAAAGGACAAATTTCCATCAGGACGACCGCTTTAAAAAAGATTTACTACCTTTTCGGTCAAGTATTTCCACTAGAATCGAATCTGACAATGAGATTGCTCTCACCTAAGTCGACAGTTTTACTCAATCAAATTTGGAGTAATTATGACATATTAAGGCACGAAAACCAAATATCAACAGAATGAACAGAACGCAAGGCTGTCACACGATCAGATACCAAAAGTGTCTTAAAATCTTATTTTAAGCATAGGAATGAAAATCACTTTGTCAATAATTTCGAAAATTTTGCTGATTCGGAACACCCGAATTTTCTGACACGGAGTTTCGAATCCGGATCCAAGATCCGGTTTTTCAGGTCTGGAACCAATATCCGAAATTTCGGATCCGGATCCAGTGTCCGGATATCCGGATCCAAAAATATCCGGATCTGGCCATCCCTAGTCGTAACTAACAAATGGGATGGAACACTTTTGGTACAATTTCTCAACTTTTACCGCAACTGTTTCGGCAATAGCATAAAAACTTGGGTTCTTCATATTGCTTGCAGCATTTATAATGTTGAACCTCTCTTCTAAGCAACATCAGAGTTCATCGAGGATAGTTGGAAGTTGGCAAGAATTCAAGTCCTTTGGCGGTCCGATTATCGGACACTCCATTTCGCTCCGCAATACTTTGCTTGACTTTGGCCTAGAGGTTACGGACTCGTTCTTGTCTACTGGCTTGCAGGAGGCAATTTCGAAGTTAACTTTAATTTCTAACTGTACTAAAATAACAACACTTATTACCTCAATTTCTTGGCGTGCGTTCAAAGAAAATAGAACAGATCAACACGTTTTATTTTAATGTTGATTTAGGGGCCGCGGTGGCTCAGTGGTAGAGCGTTCACCTCTGGTGCTTTGGGTCCCGGGTTCGATCCCAGCCCATGCCAAGTGAACTTTGTGGTGGACAAACACCGTGTGTGGGGGTTTTCTCGGGGTTCTCCCGTTTCCTCCCACTTTCTTCATTCCACCATTTCATTCATTACTCATCATCACCGTCTCCTTTAGCCTAACCGGCATAACCGTGGGACGTAAAACTCAAAGATTTCATTTCATTTCATTTTTAATGTTGATTTAATAATTAATATCTAACTGCACCAAAATAAAATCTAAACTTTAACCTCACATTGAACACCACGTATTGATTGTTTCTGATTTGTACGTACAACACTCTTCTCAAGTGCTCGCTAACAATTACCAGTACCAACTAGTTTACTCTTTACTAGGTACAGTGTTGCCAACTGAACAATTGGCAAGTTATGTAAAAAAATCAGGATTTGTTTTACGAACATAATTAAAATATAAAGATTTTCAAATAAGTAGGATTTGGGTTAAATTTTGTCATTTTTTGTCAGTTATGAGGAACCTAAAGATATTCATTGATATAACTGAAATTTTTCACTGTTGCTAAAGACTATTAAAAGTGGATTTTAATTGCTGTCGGAAGTTGTTTAATGTAAAACTTTTATGAAATAAAAAATTTAATAAACGTGTTTTGAATAATTTTCAAATTTTTGGCAGCTCTGAGAAGATATTAACCGATTTCGTTGAATTCTCGCAAATGTTGTTTTGAGGTCATGAGGCAAAGTTACCGCACTATCGGAAGTCGTTGAACTTTCTCACCAGCTTGACGTACCATAAGTCACAAGCTTAATTTTGTACCAAGCCTAGCCTAGCTGGGAAGTGTTAACGTGCCATCGAGGACATTGTGTAGCATACGCACAATTGAGACTAGCACACATACGCTCTAACTGGGGTTGACAGTACTTTTCAGTGCTGGAGGGTGAAACCCATCATCATCAGCGATCATCTCACCTCATTCGGACATCTGTGTTTGATCGTTGTTATTTTCTTCTCATTCTGCTTACATCTAACACGTACTGGATTCGGCCATAGTACAGTCTTCAAGATCCGTGTGTCCCCTCTGAACTCGATGGAGTGCAAGGGGGCCAAACCCAAAACGGGTCCCAATCCTCAAAAGCGATCAGGTGATACACTACAGTCACAAAGTAAGAAGAATGAAACTCGATCACGATCTCCTTGCAGTCAAGCATCCGATAGTGACATAGATGATCAAAATATGGACATTGCTTCAAACCAACCTCCACCAATTTTCAATTTTCTTCTGACCAATGCTGACACCAAATACTCAAATCCAAAACATATCCTAATCCAACTGATGAAATACTATCCAAGAGCCAATGTATCAGAAATACTCTTCACTCGAAACGGAATCATCATCATATCTCTAGACCAAAACTTCGCTACTACAATCCGAAACAAAACAGGCTTTCACATTTTTGGCGACAAAGCCAACATTCAAGCTCTCTCATCAACCAGAAAAAAGCAGCAACCACCACCACCTAGACGTCAGCCCATTTTCTCAGTAGTAATAAGAGCGTTCCACCGGCCTATTCTGACGAGGAAATCCTTGATGAATTACGACTTGAATGTTATGAAATACATAAATGCATTCGTATCAAGTGTCAATCAGGCCCCACCTATCTTATTCGAATCCTCTCAGCATCCAAAGAAACAAAAGACGATCTGCTTCAAAATGGTGCCTATATCTATCGCAGACGACACAGACTAGACCCATCCCGCACTTCACCACCACTTCCTATCCGCTGGAAACGATGTCAAACATATGCTTCTCACTTGACTAAAAACTGTCCAAACTCACCTCGCTGTGGACACTGCAATGAGAACCATGCGACTATCAACTGTCCAAACCTCAAAACAGCACCTCTATGCATTACCTGCCATCAACAGCACCCAACCTATAGCTACAAATGTCATCGAAAACCTGCTCCACCAACTGATAAACCTGAACTCTCCGTTCCAATACGCACGACCAATTCCGCTACACCACCTGCTAATTTCTTACGAGAACCCATTATGGCAGAAGACTTGCTCCGTGCCCACACATTCTCATGCAGGTCGATCACATTGTCCTACAACTTTCTGCCACTTATACTGGTCCACATGCACACTTTCCCATAACATCTACCAAACTAGATCCAGAATGGCCATCTCTGTAAATACAAAACCCATCCAAACAACCTTTCTCATGTTATCAATCACCATGGCAGTCACCTTCCTCTTCCTTAATTCGATCTCTTGTCACTCACAAAGCAGTTTTTGAACAACTTCTCCGAGAGGAAAAAGTACAGGCTTTTCCGCATCCTCATTTTCAATTACAACGTCATGACTGTCCTAGACCTTATCAACGAGCGAATGGTGACACAGCAATTGGAACCTATCATACTATTCCTGTGCGCACTCATACTTTCCCAAAACCACATGATCTCCCAGAATATTCCATAGTCACATTGTATCTTCAGACAAAAATCATTACTCTTTGCACCGTATATGTCAGACCAGGCCACCCTATTCCCTACGAATTTTTCCAATACATCGACAATACGTTCAGACATTGTATAATCATAGCAGACATCAATATTCATAGTCGCCCACAGACATAGAAATAACATTTTCAAAACTATGTTTCTAATATTCCAGCCCCATCATCCCCATCATCTAATATCGCCATCACGCCCAGTAAGCAATACTTCTCCCGACATAGTTATCAGTACTCCTTCTCTGACTATTTACAATCTCCGAGCTCTACCACCTTTCGGCAGTGATCATGCTCCGATACTCCTTGATCTTATTATCACCACACACCTCAAAACACAACCCCCGCCAATTCACTTCTTTGATTACACTCATGCAAACTGGGCTAATTTTCAAACCGACCTCACAACTTCATTACAAAATTTACAGGAGCCCACTAGTGAAGAAGAACTCTGTAACCTTTCGACCAAATCACAATATCCCTTGACACATCCACCCAAAACAACATCCCTATTGGTACACGTCGTCCGCACAAATCTCCAATACCTCCACAATATCAGTATATCGTTGATGCTTCTAGACGCTCTTTCCGTGACTTCCAACGTACACGTAATCCTATATCATTAGAACACCATCGTAGGTGGAATCGCATGCCGCACAATTACCTAGATGCTTATAAACGAAAACGTTGGATCTCAGCCTGCAACACTCTATCCACTACCTCGCACCCTACTAAATTCTGGCAAAAATTTCATCAGTTAACTGGCAAAAACCGTCATACTTCATACTCTATCATCTCACATAACAACTCTCTTCAAACCGATACCGACAAAGCAAATGCTTTCGCCTCTTTCTTTCAAGACATTTTCCTCCAACCGTACAACCACTTCATCCAACTCTCACCCGCCGTGTGGAACATCTTGCAAATCCGCACGCTCCCCAACTCCAACACAAACTTCAACACCAACTTACCGCTTCACCTCTTAACAATCTCATAACTCCTGAAGATATCTCTTCCACCATCCGATCAAAACGAAACACGGCTCCGGGCTTTGATCACATAACCTATAAACTCATCAGATCATCTCCTCCCATCGTCTTTCCACTTCTCGCAACCATCTACAACTTCATTCTTCGCACTGGATTTTACCCTCCCCAATGGAAAATCTCAAAAACTCTCCTTTTCATCAAACCAAACAAACCTCCTACTGCACTCATACCGACCAATCCAACTAACATCATTCCTTAGCAAAATCTTTGAACGCATTCTAGTCAGCCGTCTGCATACTCATCTTTCCGACCATAATCTCATCTCTCTACATCAAGCCGGCTTTCGCCCACATATTTGTCTTTCTGACCAGCTTCTGCGCCTCACCACTGCTATAACAAATCATTACAATACTTCAAAACCATCTTGTCTGTTACTATTCGAACTGGAGAAGGCTTTTTACAAAGTCTGGCATGCCGACCTCATCGCAAAACCTCACTCTTTCAATCTTCCTATCTCATACATCCGATGTATACTTTATTTCCTTTCCAATTCTATGACTTATATTAATATCAACCAATCCCTTTCCTATCCGATCTTTCTTCACTGTGGCTTCCCTCAGGAATAAGTCCTTTCACCTCTTCTATATATTTTATATGTCGCCGATATGCCCCCTCTCCCGCCAAATGTCTCAGTATACCAATATGCAGATGATATCGCTTTTCTTGCCACATCTAATACTGTTCAAAACATAAATAGAACACTTCAGCAGGCAATTGACGCCTTTACCTCCTGGTGTTCAAAATATCGCCTCACCATCAATTCTCTCAAAAGACAAGCTCTTATTTTTCTCCCACCTCGTTGCCGCTCACGAATCCATCGCAATCCTTCACTTTTTCACATTCATGTAAATGGTACTTTCATCTGCCCATCATCACAAGTTACCTATCTTGGGATCATCTTTGATTCTAAACTCAGTTGGAAACCCCACCTACAGAAGATTCGATCACAGGCAACGAACCACTTAAACCTCCTCCGACGGCTAGTGCGCACAACCTGGGGCTTACATACCGACACCGTCATTACGACCTATAACGTATTCCTCCGACCTGCTCTCACACATGGAAATATCTGCTGGATCTCTGCCCCTGATGAACTATATAATAGACTTGTCATTTCCGAAAGACATGCTCTCCGGCTTGCTTATCGTATCAAACTACCAGCACCGACTGCCGACCTCTATCGCCGAATCAACTTTCCAACCTTACTTCCGCACTTAGAAACACTTCGTACTAAATATATTACAAAAGTCATTGCAGAAGGAAATCCGATATTCGTAGACACCTTTCAACAGGACATAATCCATAATACGCCCCCACGTCACTAAGATGTCGTCCTCTACATCTTCTCACTCTAGCTCACTCACTTTAGACGACAATGACCCTCAAAAGGCCGACTTTGCTATTTAAAATCCACCTCATCTTAGTCCATGCATTTATCCATCTCTGCACTAGTGTTCCATCAATGTTGCTAGCAGCGGGCTCCATCTGTCTTCAACAGCCCTGTGACGCCCCAGGGCAGAAAATAACCATTTACTCGTCCATACTAACCTTACTCTTGTGTTTTGTGACGTCCACTTGCACTTCATCTCATCTTTCATAACATACCAATAGCCGAGCCTCCAGTTACCGCAATAGTGAATAATCAATGAAACCTACCTACTGCAAATTGATGTCTCCAAGGATATATTTTTAAAAAAACGCCCACAACTAAGAATGAAATAAAATAAAATAAAAGAATGCTCCAATGTCTCAATGCCCCCTATAAATAAAGAAATTTCCATATACCTCTAATCCTCGACCCGAAGAAAGGGCGTAACTCTTTGACCGGCTTAACCCTTAAAAATATAAAATAAAAAATAATAAAAAAGGAAGTCGATTCATCAACTTTCGATTTTTTCGGCCCAATCTAATATATACATCAGGACGAACGGACGGACAAATACCGAAAAATCACTTTTTCAGTACGCGTTGGCTAGGAAACTTGACATTTTTCACGTATCACCATATTTTCTTCTCTCCTTTCGTCGTTCGAAAGTATAACGTTCTAATAAAAAGTCGTGAAATTCAGTGTAGACTTTTTAATTTATATCTGTTCAATGTAGTAGCTGGTGACAAATTTGCTGTTCTTCCCAATTCCAATAACTAAATGAACTACGTCAAAGATAGTTCTATAATACGTAACTGAAATTATATTTTCAAATTTACTTTTTAAATGTTCTGAAAACAAGAACAGAAATATTCTAAATTCAGCTTTGAAAACAGGTCAAGGATACCCCTAATACTTATTTTCCATTCATCGATTCAAAAATTATGGTAGAGCTCCCTTGTGGCTGTTAGTGCTATCGAATTTTTGTGACATTTGCGGTTTTCGCTTTTTGAGAAAACCGGTTTTCTGAAAACGGTTTTCAAAACCGAAGCCGCAAAATTGGTTTCCAGAACCGAAACCGCAACCGCAAATGCAGTTTTCGAAGCCGAAACCGCAAAAGCGGATTTCCAAACGGAAACCGCCAAAGCTCTTTTCGAAAGCGAAAGCCGCCCGAAACCGCGTTTGCGGTTTTATAAGCGAAACTAAGTTTGTCCGTTTCAAAGCAGAAACAATGTTTGCTGTTTTTAATTACACTTTTTAACTGTGAAAGCATCTATCAATCGAGACAATTGTATTGATTTATAAGTGTTTTTTTCTCTCCAACACTATTTTGGTAATATGTGCAACACTGTGCGAAAGGGATAGTTCGTTGGTTGTAAAAGTCACAGCTAAATAGAAAATAAGGTATATCCCTATTGAAGATCACTACACATGCAACTCATGAATCTCAATTTAAAATGTCATCCACTTAGACTGATATCTTTTGTATTTCTATAAGTGCTGTCGAATTTTTGTGGCACTTGCGGTTTTCGGTTTTTGAGAAAACCGGTCTTCTGAAAACCGAAAACCGCAAATGCGGCTTTCGAAACAGAAACCGCAAAAGTGGTTTTCAAAACCGAAACCGGAAAAGCAGTTCTCGGTTTTCAAAACCGACATTTTGATTTTATGGATTTCACTTTTTTCAAAAATCGGTTTTCGTTTTCTTCAAAAACCGATTTCGACAGCTCTAGTGGATGTATGGTTAGCGGACGTACCTTTGACTCAGGAGCACTGGTTTTGATTCCTAATTGGAACTTAGGTGTTTCAGAATCCACATTAGCTGTAAGCCCACGCCTCATATAACCACAGTGTTAAATGAGACGCTAAGCTCGAAATCAAAAGCTATGACTGAAATTGTTAAAATACAAAAAGCACACCAAGTATTGGATGAAAACATTCAATTAAATATGTATTTTAGCACCTTAAAAGCATAAAATAATTCGTTTTATGTTCGTCGGTCAAACACGTTTCAAATTGTATTCCTAATTCTGAGTTACAATTTTGTAATTTTTACATTCCCGAAATCAGAAATCTAACGGAAAAAGTAACAGGAAATGAATCTTCGATATTCCTAATATTTGTAAAATGAACAACAATAATCTGAAATATTTTTTATCTACTTACAGAAATTTCTTAAAATTGTTTTATATTGTGAAGTTCTTCTGTTCTGGTAGAGCAATTATACACGGAATTCGTTTTCTCTCACTGCCGATTTTATTATAAAACTTCCAGATATAACACTGTACAACACAATTTCATTAAAGTAGTAAGTTCTCTAATGATTAGGTTAAGCCGGTATCCCAAGACCAGAGAGCCTAGGGAAGGATTCCTCACAAAGCTCCTGGGCAAGCTTGTGAGATGAGGTAGAATTCTCAGTGCTCTACTGGAAGGGAAAGAGGTTAGGGTCGCGCAGAGGTCCACTACAAACAAAGGAGGAAAAGGAGATCCAAGAATTCCACTGCAAGCCGGGTAATGATAAGGAATTTCTCAAAACTCCGCTGCAGGCTGTGAAACGGTTTAGAATTCCCAACAGAGCTCCGCTGCAAGCTAAGTGGGAAAGGAAGACTTTAAGAGGTCCACAGCAAGCTAAAAAGTTTGGGTTCCGTTTAGGTACTTTCAGAACTCCACTGCAAGCTAAAGGAGTAAACTTGATCCACCAAGGAATGACTGATGCTCGTAGTGATGATGCTCTGAAGTTTATAGCTGCTCCATCATGGCAGTGGCGCTGGTGTTCTTCCTCCATTACGTAATGAGTAACGTAGTGACGCTGATGTTCTGTCGCCTGCATCTCGTAGTGACTTGTAGTAAATGCACGCGATACTGTTTTTAAATAAAAGCACTTGTTACTCTTTACAAATAGAAACTTGTCCGGGATATTACAACATAACAACATAATTTCGTTTACATTATTTCCTTTGTACTGCAAACATTTGTTTTACATATCTAGCAGCAAATTGATCTCATACTTTATTTCCTTCTTTCAGCTTTTAACGATATGTGCAACAATGAGGCGAGTGCCAGGTCAACGTTTTCTTCCTCGTGTGGGCAGAGGTGGACCACGCTGTGCAAATGGGTCAACATTCTGTGAAAATGTTAGAGACTACCCTAGGTAAGTTATCTTGTTAGCTAATATTATTAGTTGGTTTTTATATCATTATTTCCAGAAACATATATAGCAGACATCGATTGTTCTAATTAACTTCAAATACTCTCTTCTACTTAACAAGTAAGTCTTAGCCTACTGAAAAAAGCAATCTTAAATACTTACATGAAGGTAGTCGAGATGCTAATGACTAAAGGAAGTAAGTAACGATGATAAATAATTCGTGATGCCTCGGGTCGAATTTGAAAAAGATATACCCACAATGAGAAATGGAAACACAGCCTTTGTAATGATATGAGGAAACAAAGTCAAAAACATCGTTGCGTGAAATAAAGTGATGTATATGAAATGTAGATATACCAAGGTAGAAACTTTACCATGTAATTAATTTACGATAACTATCTAGGTGTAGAGAAAGTGGTCTAGATGACTAGTTTTCGTCAACTAAATATATTTATTACATGACGTGCGAACGTAAGAAAACACAGATGTGGAAAGAATTGTTTAGAATATGTATTAGAAGGTAAGAAAGAGGAGAAATATATTTTATTTATTATTCAATAAAGTTGTCATAAAAATACTCACAAATATTTCCTGTACACTGAGAAAAATAATTGGATTGAAAATGACCCTATTGGTGCGTTTTTTAACCCAACCAGGTGGCTAAAACTGCTCCGACCCAAATAGGGTCAAAGCGTTTAGTTAAATTGGGTTGAAATAATTTCAACTAAACGTGTAGTTAAATGTAGAAATTGAACCCAACGACCCAATTGGTGTGAAATCGCATAACCGGTTAATACTTTGAACCCAAATTGGTATACAATATGACCCAACAAAGTGTAAATTCCATTAACCCGGTTATGCGTTTGACTAAACGTGTAGTTAAAAGTGAACAAGCGTGGGGTAAGAAACGACCACATTGTGGGGTCGCTTGGAAAAGGGAAGGAGTGCAAATAACCCAACAGCGAGGTAAAATTGACCACAATAGAGTTAAAACATGACGAAATAATGAGTTAAAAAGTCAGGGTTACATGCATCGTTACGGAATTTAACCCAACATGTCGTTAATGTTAAACCGTTAGTTGGTTCCATAGTTGACCCAACACTACTCACGTGACCACCAAATGACAACTTCTTGGGTTATGTGTGGCCCAACATGTGTAGTGACTTGTGACCAAAAGTAGTCACTTGCTGACTCAATATTGACGAAATGTGTTCATTCGTGCTGACCCAACACAGGTTCATTGTAAGACCCAACAGTGACTCTTTTAGGTACAAAATGACTCAACAAGGGACCATAGTTTGACTCAATAGTGATTCCATTTGTCCGCCTCTGACCCAACGTTGATCCACTAAAGGTTTATTTGTGACCCAATAGGGACATCGTTTGGTCATCTCGTGACCCAACGTGAGCCCCTGTTGGGGCACTCTGGTACCCAAGAGAGAATACGAGTAAGTTATGACCCAATAGTGACGTATTTGGGTCATCCAGTGACCCAGTATAGACCCTTGTTGGGGCACACTGTGACCCAATAGAGGTGTGGGATTCACCCAATGGTGATACACTGTGGTCACCTCATGACTCAATGAAGGTTTCTGTTTGGACATTGACTGTAACGTAACTGTGAGTAGTTTGTCGCAAAACACCTATTTTATTGTAGTTGACCCAAAGAGTGTGATTGCGTGATCCAGCAAATATAATTGACTGAAATTAGGAATCTCTGATGAACATATTTCCTCAATACCAAAAGTATTAGTGCAATGGTAACCAAACGGTAAGTTGGCTTTGCCCATATATACATTGTAATACATGACAAATTTAATGAAAATTATGTGGAACAAATAATGCAACAGTGAAAACCATACTGCCTGTTCAAAATCGCGAGAAGTTGCTTTCGTTGAAAGAGAGACGTTTGTTTCAACGAATATGGCCAGCCATACTCAACGGTAAAAAACATTGCCAATACTGTAGGGTGCCGAAGACGATTAAGTAGCCACATAAACATAGCTCTCTGAATGAGCTCCCCTACGTTTTCAAAGTCTCATTTCGTACAATATTTCATTGCATTCAAGCATTTTCATTCCAGTGACGGTGGTGTTGAATTTTACGATAAAACATATTATATATACTATAGAACTCGTCTGGGTTGTTGGAAACAATATTTATTTATTCATGCTGAAGAAATTCAAATAAGACAGCAGGGCTTCGAGTGACTTCACATCATTAATTGGAAAAACAAAGTAAAACAAGTGTTCTTCCACAGAAAAATGGCAAACACAACACTTTATTGAGTATTACATGATTTTCAAAAAATAAATAAATAATAAAAACTTGCCAATCTATGTCTGTGCAAATTGTCTTTAATACAAGGTTAATATTTTTATTTTTATAAAAAAACGTGTGCTGTCACTATTATATGTCAGCAATTACTTCCTTTATTTGGAATTGCACAGCAGTCTTGGGAAGTAACGTAACGCAAGTAACGCGTTACTTTTTAAGTAACGTTTCCTAGTAACGCGTTACATTTTTTCCAAAGTAACTGTAACGGTAACGCGTTACAAATTTTTAAGTAACGTACCTAGTTTGCGTTACTTTTTTCGCGTTACATTTCGGATGAGTAACTACAATATATGTATTTTTTCGTAAACAAATGTTTCTTTCCTGTAAGTGAATTTCTCAGAATGAAACA
Organism: Thermobia domestica; assembly: GCF_964235325.1. Lineage (NCBI taxonomy): Eukaryota > Metazoa > Arthropoda > Insecta > Zygentoma > Lepismatidae > Thermobia > Thermobia domestica. Next base: position 236,659,992 of record NC_137454.1, on the reverse strand, counting down.
ATCGAGGATGAACTACGTATGTCAGTGACCGATACTCAGCGACACACAGAGAAACAGATAAGTTCGTAGTGCCACTTGCTGTTTTTTGGAAGATGAGGACAGCCTCAGGGAAATCACGTGCACTGATTGTAAGCACCTGGAAGATTTTGTCGTAGATTTTGACAGCTCCAAATCAATACATTCAGTGAGTGAACTAGGAGTGCAATGATACCGGTAGTCTATTTTACTTTGATTTGTGTTGTTTTTATAAAGATGGACAACGAAAATATTTTACCGTTCGAACATTTGAAAGAATACTTTTTTCTTAAGAGCTGAGGATAATGCTGGAAAGTGTTTAAAAGTAAAGTGTCTGAAGTGCCCCGGCGGAAAATATCAACAACTAGGGTGCCATAATTAACGATATACAGTAAGGGGTTAATATGAATAAACTGTTCTGATGAGCAGGCCTACTTTATTACTAGAAAATAGTTTGATGATGGTATGTAATATTGGAGTTCTTTCAGACCAGTTTGCTTATCCTAGAGTCCCGTTGATTATAGAGTTTGAAACTAGCTTTAAAAAGCATGTATTGATTTTAAAGTTAATGGCAACTTTTGATTCACCTCCAGTTCATGTGTTCTTATTTTATTAGTTGTAGTGTAATGTTTCTCTATATTCTGCATTTTAATTTTACATAACAACATTGTTGTTATTAGTTTATCAGAATAATAATAAGCAATCATTTTTTCTAACGCATAAAGATGAGCACGAGTCAAGATAAAACTCGACTCGACTCGAATATAAGTCTAGTTTTGAGTCAAGTCAGAGGTAATATTCTCGCGTCAAGTTCCGAGCCGATTCAGTTTTTCGCGTCGAGTGTCGAGTCCAATCGAGTTTGATAAATGGCTCGTTCGTTTTAACTCGTCTTGAAATCATGGCCTAATTACACTGGAAAGCAAAAGCCATAAGAAATGTAAGCTAAGCAGTAATATGTAATATTTTTAGTGTTGCTCACGAGAGGGGACACTGGTCGCATCTCGTCTCGTCTCGATAGCGAAACCGCAAGAGATTTTTCAAAACAAATTCAGCTCGGCTCGGCTCAACTGAGAGGATGGCTCGAGCCGGCTCACTTGGGGTGAACCATCGGCTCGACCTGGCTTGGTAGGGATGCGCTATCTGCTCGGTTCGGCTCAACTGAGCCGAGGGCTCTAGCCGAGTCGTTGGGTGAGCTGTTGGCTCGGCTCACTTCTCGGTTCGGGTCGATAGTGAATGCACTCTTAAAAATTTCCTTCCTCAGAAATGAAACAAAATGCAAGTTCAAAATAAAATAAGTAATGTTTACTCATATTTGAAGAAAAATTTCTCATTATTTCCAAATGTGTTTTCATTTGTGAGCTCAAGGCAAATTTTCAGGTTCCCATTTATGAGATTTTTTCACTTCTTAAAATTGAGAATGAAATAGTGCGTGATTTGCAATATCATGGATGATTAAAAAATAACGGTAACAATCTTACCTAAATAATATTACTATGTTTTACTAGGGAGTAATATTGCTAGGGATCAATTCAGTGGCGTACTTAGGGGGGGTCCGGGCTTAAGCCCCCCGAAATTTTACTTACTATAGTAAAGTATACGAAATATCTTGCCGAATTTTCACATTTTCAGGCAAAGCCCCCCCCCAGAAAGTTAGCAAAGCCCTCCCCGAAACAAAATCGTAAATACGTCACTGGATCAATTACTATTCAGGAAACGAAATAAAGGATTTCAGTTGTAGCAGAGTGCGAATGGATATGTGTACGCAGTAGGTGATGCAGCTAAGGTGGCGTATGGATACATGTCATGTGACAGCGGCGAGGAGCAGCACACATATCAACATTCGAACGTAAGTTTGGGTGAATTGTAAACATATAACCATAGACTAAAAGTTACTGTGGTACGTTCGTTGGGGTGTAGAACGCTGATCCCCCCCCCCCCCCCGCTCACACAGCTTATATAGGCTATAGCAGTCAGGTTGGCTCCTTTATGTATCAAAGCTCAGTACTCAATTCACATAATAACGAGTGCAGCAATAATAAGTGAAGGCGGGTTAGAGCCCCGTAGGGCACGTTGTTTTCTATATTACAATAGAGCGGGGAGGCATGTCAATGTTTCACATCCTTCGCCGTGCGTTATAATGTAAAAAATAGCTTATGTACGGAAACAAAGAATACATAAGTCATCTGTGTAGTTAGAAAGAGCGTTACAAAACAACGTACGATTTATTATTATGGAATTGTAATACAAAGGTACTTTGTATTGATTACCGAGCATAGATTGGCGCCTCCTTTTTTTCACCACCAGTAATCGTTTTAATGACACACGTTTGCAGGTTATTTGTGGCATAGTACTGTACGCATTTCCTCTTAATTTAACGTAGAGGCTGCGGTAGCTCAGTGGTAGAGCGTTCACCTGTGATGCGATGAGGTACTTGCTTTGATCCCAGGATTCTCAGCTCGCGGCAAGTGGGTTTTCTGGTGGATAAACACAGTGTGCATAGGTTTTCTCTGAGTTCTCCCATTTCTTCCCGCTTTCTTCATTCCACTATCTTTTTCATTCTCATCATCATCGTCTCCTTTAGCCTACCCAACACAACTGTGGGAAGTAAAACTCAAAGATTTCATTTATTTTTTTAATTAATAGAGATGGATAATAATGGTGTAATGAAAATGTGGACATACGTTCTTGGCAGTTTTTGCATGGGTTTGTGACATTGTTTCCAATCTGAATTGAATCCTTAGCAGTGGAGTTTCAGCACATTTATGAGGGGCAGAAACTGTCGCATGCTCCTGCCGTAATGAAGAAGGTGGAAGGTAGAGGCTGAGTCCTGGAACTCCGGACCTTCCCCGAAATCGCTACTTTTATGTAAATTTTATCTAATTTTAGGGGCAATTTTACATATTTTAATACAATTTGTCCTCGTATTGAACTTGGAACCCCTCTGAAATAAATTCCTGTGTACGTTTCTTGTAGGAGGAAACTGGAGAATCCGGGAAAAGCCCACAAACACGGTGTTTTCTCATGTACGCAACTTTTTTATGGTAGCGAAGTAGGCATATTGAACTGCGATGACTCAGTGGTAGCACTAGCCTCCGATGCATGGGGTCCCTAGTTTGATTCCACCTCCGTCAAGTGGGCAGTGTGAGTAAACATCTTATGTGTGTTTTCTCGGGATTACCTAACTTTCTTCATTACAGTATTTTCGCTCATTATCATCATAACGTCTCCCTGGGCTTCGTAGCATAATCCTGGGACGTTACACACCAGCAGAAATTGTTGCCGTTATTCTGAAGTAGACGGATAATTCTTGAATCTGAATTATCAAGAAGTTGGTATAATGTTAGAGGAAACGGGAGAATGAAAAAGAAAAGTCTTGAGCAAGTGGACAGTGATAAAAAGGAAAATGTTCAACTGTCTGATGCAGTAGGAATAGGTAACGCATCTAAAATACAAGTCGTCGTGGTATTCGTGGAATTTTCTTGAGTTGAAGTGAAGATTTAAATGTGTTATATTTTAAGTAATATCAATAACTATAAATGTTTATTTAATATAAATTCTGGCTGTACTAATAGTTTGAATTTTTTTGCATGTTTATATTTTGTTTATATCCTTTTAAATCTTCTCGTATTTGCGAATCCCGTTTCTGTGCACCGTTTCTCGTTTTTGAGGAAGATATTTCTCAAATCTTTTTGAGAAATGTGTTTCTCAAAATTGTGGTTATACGTCTCATTTCCTGAAATGTTACTTTCTCAATTTTAAGAAAAAATACATTTTTTCTCAAATTTGAGAAAGCATTTGCACCCTCAGAAATGAGACATAATTCCTTGCATTTGAGTCATTATTTTTCAAAATGATTTGAGAAAATCGAAATCTCACTTTTAAGAATGTATTACTCGGTGCACAGGTAAGAAACAGATGTTCCCAAATACGAGGATTTTTTTCTCGAATTTAAGAAACCATTTTTAACAGTGTGAGCTGTGAGCCGAGCTGATCGAGTCGTTGACAATTCTAAACCCGAACTGAGCAGTTTTGAAGATATTTGGCCAGTGCTCTATAATTTTTAACAGTGTTTGGCTCAAGCCCGAATACTCAACCTAGACCCTCAACCCAAATTCAGAAGCTAGTGAACAGTGTCCTTAACTCCTAGACTTCACGACTACCGAGGTTCTCATTTAACTAGTTTTTTAGTATGCAAATACAAACCGCCTATTTTTCATGTTTACATACAGTGTTGTTATAATAATAATAACAACAACAATAATAATAATAATAATAATAATAATAATATAAGTTGTGGTAGTAGTAGTTTCATTGATAATAATTATATTGTCTATGTAATATACTTGAAGAGAGTACTCGAAACTACACACCAGATTTGGCTCGACTCGACTCGAATGTCGACCCCAATTCGAGTCGAGTTGGAGGAAATTTTTCGAGCCGAGTTCTCGGGTCAAGCTCAAAGATGTATGTTTCTAGTCGAATCGAGTTTCAAAGAAATCTCGCTCGAACTCGCTCGTGCCCATCCCTACGAGTAACGTAGTATGGCATTTTATCAATGTTACATTATATGAAAATGTTCATATATCAAGTAAAAATTTGTCCTTGCGTTTACATAAAGCGATTCAGAAGTGCAATAATAATAATAATAATAATAATAATAATAATAATAATAATAATAATAATAATAATAATAATAATAATAATAATAATAATAATAATAATAATAATAGCCGTAGTAATAGTAGTACGGAAAATTGAAGTAATAATTTTTTTTCACATATTTAAAGTTTCGGACCTAAAAGTAACAGTTACTTTTTTGGGGCAAGTAACGCATTACTAACGCGTTACATTTTAAGAGAAAGTAAAGTAACTTGTAACGCGTTACATTTTTACAAGTAACTTACCCAACACTGTTGCACAGGCAGTAAATGCAACTAATATTCCTTCTCACTTTTGCAAATTTAAGACACTTTTACTGCTGTGGAGGTCTGAAGTCGCTTGGAGCCATAAGATCCTAAATTCTCCGAAATAAAGAAAGGGAACTCGTTTCACGGAACAACGTAAGGACCCAGGTATTTGAGATATACGCTTCTTTCTATCGGAAAATTCGATACTATCGTCACTGTGACGAAACTGTCTCGGGTACAAGAAATATGACACGAAATAAAACTGCGAAAAGCTTTAGCATGCAGGGCACTCAATCAATTCATTTGACACCCTACAATCCCAACCATATTTCATTAGTGAATGGACCGGCCTATACTTTTTAACACAATACAGATGATAGAGACGATTTGAACACTTCAAGTAGTCAATTGAAACACCTGCTTCGTACTTCTTATACTCTCTATTGAATAATATATATATCTATATATCTGACAGTTCACAAATGATATAAGCTTGACATAGTCCTTTCAATACAGTAGCATCCATACTCCACACGAAAATGACGAGAAGGAAGGTAAAGGTGGTGAATAATGAGTTTACCTTTCATATTATCTTCACTTAGAGCTGGCATTGGGCAAAGCAAATCCACCTTTGGGTTAATTCTAAATTTGGCATCCGCTGCAAATGCAGAAATATACAAGAGACCTATACAGTATGCTAAAGCAAATTTAAAACTGCAGATAGTTCAAATAATTCTACACTTTAACAACACACTCTTTGGGTTAAAGTACAAATTCAATATGAAATGGGTAGAATTCAAGAAGAAAGTATGAAGTAGTATGAAGATATTTTTATATTATACGAAATTTTAAAAAATACATATATATTCCTTACAATATACGCACACTTAATAAAAGCTCCTGCAAGTATATGGAGCAACAAAAAATTTTTACTCCTGTTTGAATACTCCTGTCGCCCCGATCGCCCCCCCCCCGGGTCCGCCCCTGCCAGCAGTACTGACGCCAAGTCTAACGTGCCATATGTTTCTCGAACCCGAGATCATTACGTATGGTTTAGAAGGCCGCAGTTTCTTGTAGTTTCCTACTTCTACCTCTCAGTTGTAGAGTGCATTTCGTCTTTCACTGACTGTAGCTGGAGAAAAAGGGTTATTGGGTTATTGGGTCTTATTCAAATGAAACGTAACTAAATTTAATAAAGGAAGAGAAATAATAGTGACATTTATTGTTTTATTGCTATGCGTTCTACCTAATTATATCATTGCTTAAAGTTACCAGTCACAATGGCTAAAGAACGAAAGTGCGAACTAATTAGACTGCTGTCAGAAGAAAGTTTAGATGGTGATTGATTTTTTGGATCCCGATCAATTTAACTCTGAAGAGGCTGTGAGCAATTTTGTGAAAACGTAGGCACTGAGCAAGATAAATGTTACTGCAAGACTTATAAAAAGCTAATTTGTCTCAGTCATAGTAAATTTTCATGCCAAACCTGCCCAACTAATGTAACTTCTACATGACAAACTAAGCGGCTCTAGCTTAGTTGCTAGAGAGATATCTTCGCATTCGGCAGGTTCGCGTCCAGCGGCCGGCAATTCTGGCTGAGGTTTTTCCAGGGTTTTCCCTCACTTACACAAGTCAAATGGCAAGCTGGTAACTAAGTCCTGGCCAACTACTTTCCCATATCCTCTCTCCTACCCCGTCCCGGTCTGTGACAAAGATGCTTAAAACCCATCAATAAAAGTTCCAACATTCCAATTCTATATGATAAATTTATAGAAGTTTAGTGTTCAGAAGTAATTAGGGTTCAAAGTATATTTTTTTCATGGTCCATTTGCGAACTTATTATCCTGTGATAACGTACTGAAGCATTTCAAGTTTTGATAATATCGTCGTACGACAACCAGAGAAACCTAACTCCAAAAATGCAATTTTCAATTTTCGTTTTTTCGGATATTTTGCACATAATTTTGAAAGATCCATTTGGTGTCAAATCGACGTGACTCCATCTGTTCTCCTTGGAGTTAAGAGGTACTAAAGTATCTACAATGTATGTATCTCTCCGATTAAAAAAAAAAAAAAAAATCTTACTTTCCTCTCTCATGTAGACCAGCGAAAATACGTTCCTCTGATTCTCATAAGACATAATAACCCAAATTCTACCCTATTTTTTTAATTTCTGCATTTATTATTTTTAAAAAGTCAGCTATACACGTCGAAAATGGCCTGAAACAAGGAGATGCGTTGTCGCCATTATTATTTAACTTTGTGCTGGAATACGCCATAAGGAAAATCAAAGATAGCAACCAGGGCCTAGAGTTGAACGGCATTCACCAGGTGATGGCATATGCTGATGATGTAAATTTAATAGGGGATGATAGGAGAACAGTAGAAATAAATGCAGAGATATTATTAAACGCTTGCAGGGACATGGGTTTAGAAGTAAATGCAGAGGAAACTAAATACATGGAAGTGCGTCGGGATCGGAATACAGGAAATTGTGGAGGCGTTAAAATATTAAATAATACTTTTGATAAAGTGGATACTTTCAAATATTTAGGATCAATATTAACAGACGAAAATCATATTCACGAAGAAATTAAATGTCGACTAAAAGCAGGGAATTCGTGTTACTATTCGGTTCAAAATCTCTTGTCGTCGCGAATTCTGTCGAGGAATTTGAAGCTTAAAATATATAAAACGATAATCATGCCTGTTGTTCTATATGGTTGCGAAACATGGTCGCTTACTCTGAGGGAAGAACATAGACTGAAAGTATTTGAGAACAGGATCCTGAGAAGAATATTCGGACCCAAGAGGAACGAGAATGGGGAATGGCGGAAGCTTCATAACGAGGAACTACATAGTTTATACGGTTTACCCAACATTGTTAGGGTCGTCAAGTCTAGGAGGCTTAGGTGGGCAGGTCATGCAGCTAGAATGGAAGAAAGTAAAAACGCTTTCAAAATCTTGACTGGTAGACCCATAGAAAAACGACCATTAGGAAGACCTAGGCGCAGATGGGAGGATAATATTAAGATGGATCTCGCAGAGATAGGAATACAAAGTAGAAACTGGATCCAATTAGCTAAGGATAGAAGTCAGTGGAGAGCTTTTGTGAACGCGGCACTGAACCTCCGGGTTCCATAGGCCATAGAGTTAGTTAGTTAGTTTTTACCTATACTACAATGTAACATTTTTCGTTCATTTCAAATTATATCGGTTTAATAGACATAACAAAATATTTTTTAAAAATAAGCAAGAAATGTTAGGTAAACACCTAAAATTCAAAAAATGGGTCTGAGAGGCTAGGCGCCAGTGCTTACACTACACAATCAGGTGCTAGTGCTAAAGGGTTAATGGCAGCAGAACTGTTAACGGTAAGATATAAATATTTAGGTGAAATTTTGGCTCACAAACGTAATTGAATCCATCATGTTAGAAACCCACCACGAGCTCTTTTTTTCATAACGTTTAAACGAAACAAAGAAAAACAGCCTATCTCATATATTAAGTATTAGTTTCGGTTTGAAAATTAAACGTTAACTGTATTCTGGTGAAACCAGGAGTAAAAGTGAGGGGAACGCGGGAGGATGCCGTAATCCCACTTCCAAAAAATATATATATTGCGTCCCCCTACTTTCTAAAAATAATTACAATAAACAAAGATAGGCACGGGGAAGCGTGATGTCATCCCTCCCTCTACCTTTCCAGATTCTCTTTTACCTAGGGGTGAAACGATGCATTAGCAAAGGAAATGGGGGTTTCTTTCTTGCCCTCCTCGATCTGTTAGCTAAATATCACACCTTTTCATAACCTTTACTTAAAGTATGCAAAATAAATAAATAAATAGATAAATAAATAAATAAATAAATAAATAAAAAATAAATAAATGTTGTTCTATACAAAGGTCTAGTGACAAACTTTCATGGCATTGCCTTATATAATATTTATGTTTGCAACTTGTGACATGAATTAACCCTTTGGGGATCCCATGGCACAATTTGTACCATACGGGTATTTCATGGTACATTGCGTTATAACTCTCCTATTTGAGCTTTTTTCGTCCGGGTTCCTTTTGTTTTTCAAGTCCAGAGGCATTGTAGAAGACATTACGTATGGTTTCACACCTTCCTGGGTCGAGGCATAGGAGGTGATGACGTCATAAGTCTAAAATTTATATTTTCGTGTAATACCTTTTCGGGGTGGCTTATGTAAAGTATTTTTGGCAAGCTTATTTTTGCACGTAGAAGATTGAAATTTTGCACAAACATGCAGTCCACCGAGTAGTATTTCCCAGATTTTTTTCAGATTTCTGCGTTAAAACAGGGGGGATCCAGAGGGTCAAAAAGTTGAAAAAAGGGATATTTTTACCAAAAAATCCTGTTTTTCCTCATTTTCCCGCCTTAGATACATGATGGAGACAAGTGAATGCGTGAATGGTACCGTCTGAAAGGCAGTTCTATTCTGAAGAGAATGATGTGCGACACATGGCCCTAGGGTAATTAGGAAAGTGTCAGGGAATGTTTATCAAAATATACTTCTGTATAAGGGAATTTTGGACATTTTCGGTATTATTTTTGTGCTGGCTTATTTTTGTACCTAGAAGATTGAAATTGTGCACAAATATTCATACCACCGAGTAGTATTTTCCAGATTTTTTGATCAGACTTCTGCGTTAAAACAGGGGGGTACAAAGGGGCTAAACTTTGAAAAAGGGAAATTTTTACCAAAAAATCCTTTTCACGGGATTTTCCCGCCTTAGATACATGATGGGGGCAAGTGAATGGTACCGTCTGAAAGGCACTTCTCTTGTGAAGAGAATGATGGGCGAAATAAGACCCTAGGGTAATTAGGGATGTCTCAGGGAATGTTTAAAAATTTCCCTCTGTATACGGGAATATGGGACATTGTCGGTATATATTTTTTTTTGACGGGCTTACTTTCGCACCTTGAAAATTGGAATTGTGCATAAACATTCAGCCCAGCGAGTAGTATTTACCAGATTTTTTCAGATCTCTGCGTTAAAACAGGGGGAGTCCAGGGGGGCTAAAAGTTGAAAAAAAGGATATGTAGACCTATAAAAATCACGTTTTTCCTAATTTTCCCGCCTTAGATACATGATGGAGACACGTGAGTCATACCGTCTGAAAGGCAGTTCTATTCTGAAGAGAATGATGGGCGAAACATGACCCTAGGGTAATTAGGGATGTCTCAGGAATTTTTTTTTTACCTGAGATCATGGTGTTTTACGGTAATTTGGGGCATGGTGGAAATTCCTGATAAAATTTCTCCCGCCCTTGGTGTTCAAGATAGAAACTTGAAATTTGGCACACACATTCAGTATACCAAGTACTATTTATCAGATTTTTTTAGATGGCTACGTTCACACAGGGCCACTCCAGAGGGGCCCAAGGTGCGAGAAAAAAAATTTCCCTCCGAAATTTTCCCTTTGACATCATTTTCGCCGCTCCTGATATATGGTATGAGCATTCAAGTGGTATCATTTGAAAGCCAACTCCATTCTGAAGAGAATGAGATATGAACCATGATCCTAGGATAAATAGTGATGATGCAGTAGCTGCTTGACTGAAAGTCTAAAAAATAGCCCAAAAACCCCGGATCTCTTAAGAGTTAATGGTCACCTTTCATCACATTTTTAAAGGTACGAGATTTAATACCGTATAGATACCAGTTGATATACTTACAATTCACACTTACCTGTAGGTTTTACTTAATATTTGGAGCTGTATCTTTTAGGAATTACCGTTTTTACGTGCATAATGTGCAATTTAAAAACTAGGTGAAAAAAAAAGTAGGGGTACTTTACACGGAACGTATCTAATAGCTACATGAATTCACGCATAAATAAACCACATAATTTCCTGATAAAATCCTACATCTGTCAACACATTTTGCAATTTATCACTTACGGTATACATCTTTTTTCGAATTGTCTGGGGAATGGCCCGTTATCTATGACCTTTGCACCTGGTGCCTGCCAGACAATGATTTATCATGCAAACTATATCGAACAAGCAAATCCAGTGTAAAATGGCCAGTTTTAGATATCCAGGGTAAAATGGCCTCTGAGCTGTATCTGTTGATTATTAAATAAATAAATGCTTCAGGGGAAGGAACTACGAGTTTTCTATATGAAACTGAGATCGAAGCAATTAACACATTAGTTTCCAGTCTTATTTTTAACATTTGAAGGGCCCTTTGCAATAACAAGGTAAGTCGAGTTACCTCTTTTCCTGGTAAAACATAGATGAAGAAGGCGTTTGGACTTACTTTACTTTTCCGTCACCTCTATGCATATTCGAAGCGTCTGTTGTGAGAAAAACACAATTCACCTGCATTGAGTCGCCGCTTCCCGATGCGGATAACGCCAGTGTTTGCAGCTAGTGAAGCAAGCACTGGTAGATACGAGGAGGCGACGCGACGTGTTTGTAACTTTATTTTCAAGGCTCGGTTCACGTGAAAGCACTGGTACGGAGACTTGACCATTTTGTTTCGAAATGAACAAAATCGAAGCAATCGAACCTGAATGACAGAAACGGAAGATATGAAAGCGAAAGATATATAGTGAACTCTGGCAAAGAAATATAGCAAAATCAGGGCGAAATGCAGTGTTTTGTTTCTTCCCTCGATTTTAATATGTAAATTCAAACAGTGCTGTCAACAGTCTCGATATTGGAATCAGTGGCGTACTCAAGAGGGTGGATTTCGGGCGCAAGCCCCCCCCCCGAAATAGTTTCATTGTTATATTTTGGCATTATATGTATGTACTGTCAGGAAAGTAAATGTACACCTATTTTTCGAGTCTGGCATTCCTGCGCTCCATCCGTGGAGAGTATGAGAATTAAATCAATCAAATATTTACTGAGGGGCAAAAAGAAAAGTTTAATCTGAATAAGACATTGCAAGTGGCACAAGCTGTGAATACGAATAGTGCATGGTTTAAATAAAGGACGACACCGAAAGAGAATTCCAGAAACAGCAGGTAAACGGAGAAAAAAGGGTAGAAATTGTTGAAGTGGATACATAAAATACCAATACGAATAGGGATGAGCACGAGTCGAGCCAAAATTCGACTCGACTCGAGTTCAATTCGAGTCGAGTCAAAGGTAATTTTCTTGGGTTGAGTTCCGAGCCAAGTCGCTGTTTTCGAGATCGAGTTTCGAGTTGAGTTGAGTTTGATAATGGCTCGCTCGCTCCTTCAGTTCGTTTTAACTCGTTTTGAAATAATGGCCTGATTAGACTGGAAAGCGAAAGCCATGAGAAAAGTAAGCAGTAACGTGGAATACTTTTACTGTTGCTCACGACAGGGGTGCGTCTCGTCTCGTAATTTAAGGGGATCTCGTGGGGCAATTTTAGAGTATCTCGTCTCGTCTAGATAACGAGAAGACAAGAGTTTTTTTATTATTACGAGACAGCCTCAAATGTCGTAATCACCAATATAAGTATATACTGTAGTTCTTAAAATCAAGGCTGAGACCTGCACGGCCGAATTCTTGAGCCGAAGCAGAAGACCAACTCGGGTAGTGATATCAACTGGTTCGTCTCGTATCAACTGAGCGAAGAGCTCGAGTCAGCTCGGTTGGGATGAGACGTCGGCTCAGCCCAATTGAGCCGATGGGTCGAGCTTGCTCGGTTGGGATGGGTCACCTACTCGGCTCACGTGAACCGGTTCGAGCCAGCTAAGTTGAAACTAGTCCATCGGCACGTTTCGACTCAGCTAAACTAAGCCGATGGCTCAAATCGGCTCGGTTGGGTGAGCTGTTGGCTCGGCTCACTTCTCGGTTCGGTTCGATAGTGAATGAGCTGTAAGCCGAGCCGCTCGAGCCGTTGACAAGCATAAACTCGGTCCCAGCTGTTTTGAACATGTTTGGCTGAAGCCTATAACTTTTAACAATTTTTGGCTCGAGCCCGAATAATTGCCTCATCGGAACTCAAACCCAGAACGTGACCGATGTCCTTGCCTCCTGAAGACTTCTCGACGCCGAGATCGACAGCCAATTAGCTTTAACTATTCAGATATAAACCGCATATCTTTTAAAGATTATACACGGTGTTGATATAATAATAATAATAACAGTAATAGTAATAATAATATTAAAAGTTTTAAACTTGCCCTGAAATTTGGCAAAACTTACTTAAAAGTAGAGATTTCGGGGAAAGGGTTCCGTACCTTCAAGACACACCTCTGCAACTACCAACATTTTAAACTAGAACGTTCCATTCAAGTTTCATGTAGGAAGTATTCTACTGTTTGTTTAAGGAAAATAACTCTAATAAATATAACTGAATATCGCGCAACAGTAAGGCATATGATAAACTAATTTTTAGGATATGCAGAGGTAAATATAAAAGCTTTGCTACAAAATACCTACACAGAGCATAATTCAATGAGCTCTGAAATAGAATGTAACGAAATAGCCTATGAGATTCAATCTACAGAGCAATTGTTAGTTAAAGAATGGACATAAACTATTTCGAGAATCGAGACAAGATGGGAAATGTTTACGATACTTTTCGTCTCGTCTCGATTCTCATCTCCAAAGAGAGACGAAAATTTTGAGTTAGCCTTAACCTGTCTCGAATGTAAATTGTTAATTCTCATGTTATTTTATTTATTTTAGTTACAAGATGAGAAATTCCTCTTCTCGTGAGCAATATGAAACCAAACCGAAATATTCTTTCCAAATATCACGTTTCTGCTCGTAATGGTATGACCTGAGCGATAAGTAGCTACTAGCTTTTAATCTTCTACAAGATAATAATAATTATTATTAGTTTATTATTATTACTATTATTATTCCTGAAGATTTGATAGTTCAAGTAGAAAAATATTGAAACATCCTAGTATTCAAATATCTGAATATAATAAAACGTATGTTATCGCGGATCAATCGCCATCAAAAATCCTAAAGTATAAAAAAAATTACAACGTGCATTCGCACAAGCACGTCGACCACTGAACCGCGATCGCTACGCGGTAAACGATTCGTTTTTAGTCTGGTAACGTTAGGTTTCTTTGTCTCCGCTTGCAAACTTGTATGTTATATTTCTTCGATTCAAAATGTCTTTCGTCTTTCTTTTATGATGTCGGCAAAGTTTACATCATTAACTTTAGTTGTTCCTAAACCGTTGGTTCACAAATTTGTTTCTTCTCCACACGAAACTACAAATATGACAGATTGAATTCTCATACTCTCCATTTCTTTCAAAGCAGTCGCCATTACCTGGTCAAAGACTTATTTCCGCCACGATTCATATTAACCAAAATAATTCATTTTCCGGAAACGGAACTTTCACTTTCCGGATTTCGGAAAATTATGGAATTCAGTTAAACTCCCTAATTCAGAAGAATTCCGGAACTCGGGAAAAATTCGGAATTTAGAAAATTCCGGAATTGAGAAAAACTCCGGATTTTGAAAAAAACGGAGTTTTTCGAATTCCAGAATGTTAACGAAATCAGAAATTTCTAAATTCCGGATTTTTCTGAATTCCGGAATTATTGCAAAATCGGAATTTTCCGAATTCCGGAATTTGTCTGTTTTTACTTTCGGGAGTCCGGAAAGTAATAATTCCGGAATTGGCTATCCTTAGTTTATACACAACCTTTCAGAACACTAAGCTAGTAGCTGTCTAGAAACAAACAAGTAATGCAAAGCATTTTGTGTCCTGCAATACGTCATGTATTAAAATCCGACAGCAGTTTCAGTATCTAACCAGAAATTGCATGTATCTAGCTACTGGAAGCCGAGGTATGAAGAATTGTATTGTGTCTTATACAACCTGCAAACCACTGAATATCTAAACGGCTTTCGTTAAATCCAAGTTGTAGTACTCACAGTTACATACATCCATTTGTGCATATATGGTCGTGTTACTAAAGCTTACTATATGATAGCGTTAGTAAGTCTTTCTCTGCCCTCCCGTAAAGTTGTGATACGATCTACTACAGAATAAAGAACCAATTATCAATTTAACCAAGTTGTTTTATTACTACAAATCTGCTTTCTCCTCTGTTAACAATAGTCGATCTCGTTGACGCGACATATTTGCTTTTTTATACCCTTTTCTTCGTTTACTGAACTAAACAGTAACTATTCTGAAATATACTACTGCGCATGCCTCGTAGATAAATATTTCTGATGCCAATAGTTTCCATTTTGTCCAAGGAATGTTCTTTTTCTTATTCCCAGCTTGACACTTTTATTACATTATATGAAGAGCATGTAGGTCTAAATACCTCATGTCTTACATACAATAAAGGTTTAACTTTTCCATCAAAGAAGACACATGTGATCATAGTATACAACCCACAGAAGTGATAGCTAGCAATACAGTGGTAGTAATCCCTAACGACAGAGGGAGTGGGCGCTGACCTCCCTGCTGGTCCAGTTGCTAGCACGTGCGTCTTTGGTGTATTGTGTCCCGTGTTCGATTCCCGGCGGGAGAGAATCTATGATTTTTAACTGTTCTCGATGCTTCTGTGTTCGTGTTCCTTTCATCATAAGTTATTAGAAAAAGCAAGTTAAACGAGTGAAGCAAGTAAAATTAGCAATAAGTAACGTTCGGTGAGTCAGTTAAAAAAAAAAGTGGACAAAGCACTGGCTTTTCGCGCCGTCCATGCCAGTTCGAATCTATCTTGGCTTGATTTTTTATCCATTTGAGAGAAAGTGTTGTTCCAGGTAGTCACTCTTTTCGTATTTTTCGCCGTCGCTCACAGTTAAAGTAACTGGCTATTCTTATTCTTTCTACGAATGATGGATCTTCTCTTTGGCTTCATGTCAAACATGCTCACGTAATGAAAAGACGCTGTCGATAATAATAATAATAATAATAATAATAATAATAATAATAATAATAATAATAATAATAATATGAAATATTAGTAGCTAACTCGTGTGTGTATTTCGACAATAGAATTTTATATTATTATGTAGAAATAAGTAAGGGTGGCTGGCGTCCGCCCCCCTAATTTTTTCGATGCGCCTTATGGGTTCACGGTGTCCAACGTTGGTCCCATCCCACTATCACCTCCTGTTCTCTCGATATAAGTTATCGACATTTTGCCTAAAGAGGGCTCTGCCGTGGCCCCATGACTAACCATGACAATGACTCTTCGTTCATTTTGCATTGAAATCGCTTATTTTTCTGAGTACTATGAGTGCATACTGTCCAACGTTGCTCCCATCACTATACAATTTCCCATTCTCTCGATATAAATTGCTAATATTTTGTTTGTAAGGGAGATATGGCGTTACAATCATTACATTTGAAGAAGAATTGAGGAAGATATTGCCTTTCCATAAACAACACTTCTTCTTCTTCTTCTTCTTCTTATTATTATTATTATTATTATTATTATTATTATTATTATTATTATTATTATTATTATTATTATTATTATTATTATTGTTGTTGTTGTTTTACTTACCACTAAGCGGGAGAACCCCGAGAAAACGCACGTTTACGGCGTTTGTCCACCACAAAGTCCACACGGGCAAGCTGGGATTGAACTAGGAACCCCAAGCACCGGAGGTGAACGCTCTAGCACTGAGTCACCGCGCACCGCTAAAACATTATTCGAAAACGGTATTTGAATATCAAGAGTACTTACTGTTATCATCAGTTATATTTTGCTACTCTAATTTCTATTTCTTTTCACATACCTAACATTTCAGTAGCGCTAAACTGCATGCGTAAAAACGACATTACTAACCTACTTGTAGTCGCAAAGATACAAGAGCTCACGCCGGTAGCCAGCCCAAAAATGTAGGGGGGGGGCCGATCCAATCATATTATAGTTCATTTGCAAGCCTACCGTGAACATTTTAGTGGGGCCAGCAAAAATTTAGGGGGGCCGGCCCCCCTAGACTCCGCTGGATACGGGCCTGCAAGAGCTTGCAAATTTAAATTATGTAGAATGTAATTTGACACTGACATGCAAATTGTTAAAATGCATCTAAAATTCCTTCCATTTTTCTGCGTTTATTAGCTGTACGATTTTTAAAGGCCTTTAATACCGATAGACGTGTTGCACATACTTGTAGTAAATAACATGATTAGTGTACAAGCACGTTGGTTTCCATAATCCTCCCTTCTCTACTGCCTACAAACGTGGCTTGAAAATGGCAGACAGAATCTCCATATCGTTCCACGTGTATTTCTTGCTATCCGCATATAATCAAAACTGCTCGTATAAATCGTAATCTATAGAATTCATACTTCCAGCGAACGAACTTCCTTGGCAGAGCGTGTCGATCTTTCTTTCTTTGATTCTTTATTTTATTTTATTTTATTTTATTTTTTCCACCATCATTACAAAAGTAGCTTGTTTGGTTCACTTAACACAGAAACCATCAACAACAAAGAAATACAAAATCAATAAAGCGGTACGTTCAAGAGCTGGAAATGACTTTGAAGTTCGTGGTCTGGACATGGGCGTCGTTAGCGGGTGGGGGGTCAGAATTACGCGTCTTCCCCCCAATATTTCAGTCAAATATATTTAAAGAAACTATACTACTTTGTATATATAACTTTTGTCGGAAAGAGGGTTTTGATTTTGATTCATCCGACCCCCCAGACTTGAAAAGCTAAAGACGCCAGTGATCTGGAGGTATGAATGCTATAGGTTAGAATCACTTGGATTATTTTCTTCGAGAAAAAAAGGTACGCCGAAGATTCTGTTGCCTTATATTAGTAATGGCAACTGAAACATAAAAATGAATGTTGTTCCAGCATTACACTAAAACACCTGGATCAGTAGTAACCAAATTCGGTACACATTTACTTGCAACCAAGAAATAAACATAGAGTAGCGAGAAACCCCTCCCACCCATACGAGAGTACTGGGAGGGGTTAATTTCAAAAATAGTCGAAAATTAACTATATTAGTGTCAAATTTATAGTTTTCGGGGTCTCTGAGATGAATAATGATACAACCGAAAGATTCAAGTCAAGTCCCCTCCTTGGGGTGGGGAGAGGTGCTATTTTAAAAATAGTCAAAAAACGACCGGAGTTAGTGTCGAATCCTCAGTTTTCGGAGTTGCTTAGATTAATAGTGACAAGTTGGATGCCGTCCAAGTTAAGACTCGCCCAAGTACGGGGTTAGAAAAGTTTAAAATGTCGAATCCGTAGTTTACGGGGTGGCTGAGATAAATAGTGCTATTTTCGATACTATATAATAGGATATAACTTTTGGCCTCGGACAAATAGACGGGAATTCAACTAATACATAATAGGCCTTATGCAGAGTCGTTCTGACGCGTGATTAGTACCATACTAAAGAGTTTGACTAACATATGTTACCTGCAGTAGTCAGGCGTTTAGTATGACGCTAATCATACTTCAAAACGACTCTGCATAAGGCGGAATAACACTAAAAGGTATTATTAAAAAAATAGGAACCGTAAATGCATAGATACACAATTATCAGGCACGAATTTTATTTTTCACATTTTCGCTGGTAGAGCGTCGTCTGGACATTCAAGGAAGTTAGAATCTGTAGGAAAGGTGACACTTAGCACAAGGCAGACAAAGCCGTGTTAACAGTCAATGATTTCTAAGTTTGTAATTTGCCTCTAATGTCAAGATGATGCCTTACCAGAGAAAATTTGAAAGGTAATCGTCGTCCCTTATATTTGTATAAGAGTATACACATTTTGCACTTCCCAATCCTTGTTAATAGGGGAGGGGAAGGGAATAGCGATTATTTGGGAATGGCGATCAGCCCACTTTGCCTTCTTGCGTGACCCTAGGAGAAGTCAAACTAGTGCTTCCATCTGCCTCTCGTAGCAAGGTTTCTTGTGTGTTGTCAAGGAAGTTGTCAGAGTAGATTGAGTTCTACAGCGTGCTGAAACTTGTTTTTGTTGATTTTCTTATAAGAATCTGCACATTTCAACTCACAATAGGTACAATTTTAAGTTGTAAGATCTTGAAGTTACTAAGGTTCGTAAAAAGTTTTATTTACGTCTAATGCACGACACATAGTTATACTGTATTTCAAAACTACGTTTACAGCTCAATTTTCAAAATGGCGCAATGTTGGGAATGCCGATCAACGTGATCGGTTTACTGTCATGGTGATCACCATTCACAACAAAATTTTGGAATACTTTTCCAGCCAAAGATTATAAAAGAGGCTAGTCCCAAGATAGGTAATACGCCTACTTGACCCAAACACTGAAACTTTGGTATCGGTGTAACCTTTGTGGATCGTTTGTACATGCTGACTGTACTGCTGTGGACTCACCACGTAGATATATCTGTGACGTGTCTTTGAAAGAACGTCAATAAAACATTCAGTTGATGTTTCTGTCTTTCGAAGGCGCAGTTTAGAAAAAAAAACTGAAATGCCTATGGAACTATGTGTGTTTATTAAGCTTGTAGTGTGTGTGATCGCCATTACTAACATGCATGGGAATGGCAACCAAAGTAGCAATTTGAGTTTTTTTTTTTTTTCCATCGTGTTCCCGAACTGAAAGAATGATCCTCTTTATATTTTACACACTTATTGCAGAAGGATTGGAGTATGTACTTAAAAATGTGTTTCAATATATTTTGCAAATGAAACTGCGTAATAACCCATTTTGTTAGGTGATCGCCATTGCCCACCTCTCCCCAAGTTATGTATGTCAGTCCATTCTGGTTTTTCTTTTGTTTGCAATACGAAAGAAGTCTCAATTTTAAAAAACGAAAAAAAAACGAATAGAGTTATATCGTTACTTATTATTATTACATTTTTTTTTATATTTTATTATCTGCCCACAGTTTTAAATATTATGGTCATTTAAATATGTTACTAGTATAATTGAAGAAAAATGAAATGAAATCTTTGAGTTTTACGTCGCACGGTTATGCCGGTTAGGCTAAAGGAGACTGTGATTATAAGAAATGAATAAAATGGTGGAATGAAGAAAGTGGGAGGAAACGGGAGAACCCGAGAAAACCCACGCACCACCTTGCCCACCACAAAGTTCACTTGGCGGGGCCTGGTATCGAACCCGGGACCCCAAGCACCAGAGGTGAACGCTCTACCACTGACCCACCGCGGCCCCCAAGTATAATTGAAGAGTTCAGGGCGAAAACGATAATGGTTTCATCACCTGTAGTTTTGCAGGAAATGAAAAAAAAAGTTTCATGTCCTATAAGATTACGATTGTGACCTGCGTATTTCCCCGTTTTTATTGAACTGTCATCGCTTTACCTTCTTAACACATGGCATAGCAAAAGTACACGACTGAGCTAACAGTTGACATTAATATCTTTTAAGAAACAAAAAATTTGACCTTCATCGTTTTTCCCCTGGACCTTTCATTTGTGTTGAACTACAATGTGACTGTAGATGTGACTGTGGTCAAATATTGTCAAAACATAGAATACATAGGTACTGATTTGGCTAGTCACATTCAGCACATTTGGCATGCTGCACTGTATTATGTTTAAAACGTACCATTTCAGGTAAGAGAAGCCTTGGCCACTGAGTGAGAATAGTCGTAGCGGTAGGTTTCTCTCTTGCAATCCACTGCCGTCTTTCCTGGAAGGTTTCGGCCATATATTGCTCGACAACATTATGTGGTGTAGAATGTTCTTGACACCATTGTCGTTTGGCGCATGTAATTGTCTGAAATTGTAGTGTTCAAGTTACTTTCTTCTTCCAGCTGTCTTTTGGAAGTATGAGTATGGATCCTTAAGCGTTGCTTGTCAGAGGGACTTTGGCGTTTTCGCCAGTTACGCAATCGTTCTTCAAGAAGACCTGTGGCTGGTCGACGATGTGTGCCTTCACAAAACCATTGTTCCTACCAGGAAAACAACACAAATAAATAAATAGATAACACTTACTATCTCCTAGTACAAGTAGAAAGTATCTATGAGTATAATCTATTGTCTTTAAATACCGCGTTCATAAAGTACAGCACCGTACGATGAACTTCAAACATTGTTTGTTTTTTTCTTCGGATGCAGTGGCAGTATGTCAGGTTTAAGTTCTATGAGTTGCCATTTTCGATCTCACAAAATTTCCTGACCTTTGTCCACAGTTTCAAAATTCCCTGATTTTTTCCATGACTTTTCGAAATTTTCCTTGTAAGATGTTCCTTTTTCAACATTGTTTGAAAGAAACTCTTTAGAAGCACTGTTGCCCAGGTAAACGACAGAAATTACGCAGGAATTTCATTGCAGTATGCTGAACATTTTTGGAAAGTCTCATGTAATTTGTTACCATAGCAACCAAGATAAAAAATGAATATGGAACTACATAATTGAAATATTTTGTGGAATTTTTTCAAGGAACTATTTCTCGCAGCGGTGACATATAGCTCATGTAAATGATGATGGATAGGCCTTGCCAATAGTGTATAGCATGTCATTATTGTTAATGAATAAAAGTCAAGAAACATTTAAGTATGTAAAAATTACAATAAAACCTTCGTTTCTGATGTTCCACAGAATTTGAATGACAGCACTGTTGCTAAATACTGGGCAAACCTATTCCATTGTCGCTTATTGACGCCACCATTATCTCTTGTGGTAGATGTTATAGCCAAGAATCCTTAGCATCGCCAAAGGAAGTGGGATAAAGATCTTTCAGTTAGGCAGAAGACAATAATAATCTTTGGTATGGTACAATGTGACCAATGTGCCGTCACGATAGAATCACTCAACAATAAGACCCAATGGACTACGCTTGCTCAGTATTTTGCAATAATGTTGACATCCAATATGTTGAACATTATAACAGGAGATTTTGTTTAGTTGTTATACAAGCGACATGTTTCTTGAGTTTTATTCATTATAACAATAATGCCACATATTATACACTAGTGGGAAAGTCTATCCATGAACATGTCGCTATGTCTCACCTCTGTATAAGAGCGCATATGAGCAAGATATACTTCCTTGAACAATTTTGTAATAAAATACTGCGAATGTGTTGTGCCATTTCTTATTTTTTTGTTGCTATGGTAAGAAAGTAGAAAATGTTCGGCATTTCCTGCGAATTTGTTTTAGTATTCTCCAAGCGACAGTGTTGCTAACAAATTCCCTTCAAAACTGTTTGCTAAATTCCCTTAAACTTATTTTTTCCAACAAGAAAGTCGCATCTTTACATTTTTTGAAATGAATCTACGTAACTTGAAGCAATATTTATCTCAACACTTTTTCAAAATAAAGCCCTTCGAAAAAAAGTTGATTCTTGAATTCCTTATAACTTTGTGAGTGTACATTAGACATACGTCGTATCCTGATCTAGTACGTACACTAAGATATTTTTGATGTGCATTGCTCCTCCGTCTCATTTGTATTGTTACTGTTATAGATACCTCCAAAATTGGAACATTTTCGCATTTTTGTGTCACTGTAGCATCTTTAGCTTGCAACCCTAATTGGTAAATGTAGTATTGTTTGTTTTTGTTTCGTGTGTAGATTTGAAATTTGTAATAATCTGACAAAGTGCCATTTTAAAAACAACTTTATGTTGAGTTGGCAACGCTGTTACTATGGTATTATTAGCTACTACGTCGAACGATATTCCCCTTCCGATATTTGAATAGTACAAATTTTCATCGTTTTTGTCTATTAGTTTAAAAGTTACAAGGTCGTAACAAGATAAATGAACCATCCTGTATATATGAGACGTATATGAAATATACTTACATAACCTGTTCGTCCAGGATTTTTCAGAACCGGAAATTCCCTTATAATTAATGCTGCAAATTCTGCTTTTATTTCTCTCGATGGAAAACAACCATACTTTTCTATCAAAGGCGTGGGAGACCCGGGTTCGATTCCCGGCGGGAGCTCATGTGGTTCGGATTCCACGTTAATCAGTAGGTCCACGTCTCATATAGCCTCGCTGCTGAAAGGGACGCTAAACTAAAACTCAACTCAACTTTTCTATCAAAATCTGAACAAATAATCTATTCAGATCATGTTTTTGTAAGTATGTTATGCTTTCTCCAGCAACCAGCTTCTTGGAAATTGACGGTTTCCTCTCACTGATCAATGTGCCTAATTGTATATCCGAACACTGCTGTTCCAAACTCACCGTTGCTGAACTGGAGGACGTAGATGGGACATGTATCGTATCTTCAGAACGGCAAGATGCGTTATCATCATTATAGGTTTGAACGTTGCTTGTTTTACAGTTTCCTTTCACAAACTCTTTCCATTTGCTTTTAAATTTTAGCCGTGAGCCAGCTTTTGGTACGAGTAAATGTATTGTTGCATCATCAAGAAGAAGAAATGCCTCGTCATCAATTCCTTCTCCTGTTGAAACATACAAAGATTCAACACTTTTAACATATGAAGATAAATAAATTTCAATATTTTCATGGTAAACGTTCAATAACAATAACATCAAATTACACATGAACTGAAAACAAAATATACGCTGAAACATGGAGTTTTTTCTATAATGTGTACCTACCACCATATTGTTCCTTTAAATAACAATAAAAGCTTAAAACGAAACACAGTAATGATTTCCATTCTTGGAGGCTTCCATTTTAATTCAGACAAGGCATCTATTATCATCTTCGGTACTGTTGAAACTGTTTTTATGGAACTACACTTCTTTTAAAGAACTAGTATTATTAAGGGGACAGACTACTAAAAGTGATACAAAAGCTAGCCATTTTTCTTTTGCCTGTTTTTCGTAAGTAAATAGAGATAATGAAATGTAACTTACCACAATAATAAATAAAGTTATTCTACACCCGAAAAGAATTTTCAGTGTAACCATCCATAAAAATTACAGTGTGGTCAAAATTTCAATTACCCAAAAATCTAGGTTAAGGCAGCGGTTAGAAAAATGAACTTAACGGTAATTAATGTCTTATCACGTTGTCTTGATTCCTTGTTAACTACTTTTTAAATAATATTTGTGTTTATTTTGTACTGCTTATTCAAAATTATTTATTTTGTACTGTTTATTACAAAATAAATACAAACATTATTTAAAAAGTAGTTAACAAGGAATCAAGACAACGTGATAAGTCATCAATTACCGTTGAGTTCAATTTTTTAACCGCTGCCTTAACCTAGATTTTTAGGTAATTCAAATTTTGGCCACTGTAATTTCTATAGATGGCAACACTGAAAATTATTTTGATTCGTATTTTCGAGTGTAGAATAACATTATCTATTATTGTGGCAAGTTACATTTCATTGTCTCTTTTCACTTACGGAAAGCAGGCAAAAGAAAAATGGTTTTTTAGTAGTCTACCCCCTTCATATTATATATATATATATATATATATATATATATTTGCCGAAAAATATCATTTAGTCGAGTAATGGGACATGAAAAAGTATATGAGAAATCCATGACTTAAAGTCGACACGGACCAATATGATCAACTTTAGAGCCCCTCCATTTAGCTGTAGCGATACTTATACCTCTTGTGAAATGTATCTAGAGATGTATACATTATAGGCCTATTTTATTATAGTTCTGTTTGCGCATGGTGTTTTCTGCTTTTTTTTAAGTCATTTTATCGAAATAATCGATTTCGTCAATTCTTTCTAACACTTCTGGTGCAAAATTTAATAAAATTTACATGGTAGGGAACATCTTAAGGATGGCAATAATCAAGTGAAACAAGTTTTTGAAAGCTATTTTTAAAAATAGATGCTTTCTTTTTTTATGACATGCATTGACATCAGCATTTGATCTTAACCATGTTGGCTAACTTGAAATAACCTAACCCTGATTATGAAACGTGCAAGGAACGCTGTTTGAATACCGTCCACGATTGTATTTTTTCATGCATTTCTTATATTCCCTCTGTTAATAATGTAATACACAAATAAGAGAAACGTACTTTCAAAATGTTCGAAGTACTCCTCTAGGTTCCACTCCTGTAGTTTTTTTTTACAAGCTCCATTGTGCAGCGATACTAATTTAATGCAAGATGAATGACTGCAACCCTCCTATACATGAGTCGTGTAATGCCAATTCTGTTCAAACTTGATCGAGAACAAGACTAGAGCTCAATAGCCTGCTTGCTTCGGATTAGTTTTTTCTGATAAACCTGGAAACACACAATAAATACACATTACACAACCGCAAACAAGCGAGGTATGTGAAATATATAAAAACTATTTTTATATGCTTTACAGTACGGTAGATAATGATGGTCATTTGAAGGATACATGATGTACTAAATGATGGGAGACTTCAGCCATAAGATAACTAAAGGGAATAAATACATTTTTACTTAATTTAATAGGTCTCATTGGATCCGGATATCCAAGTCAGAGTTTCGAATCCACTGGATTTTCGGAGCCTGATCGGGCTTCGCATGCATTTATAAGGATTATAGTTTCTGAGTTGAAATGTGTCCATGCACGACGAAGGACATTATACAGAGTATTAGTTATATGATTACTAAATGCTGGAATCAGTACATACTTTTTTTTTTCACACATACGTAGCCTACAAAAATATGGATGAAATTTTATACAGGCCTCGATAGATTATATTGGATGAAGGAACCGGTTATGGCCACTTTAAAAACTTTTTCGTTTTCGTTACCTGTTTTCTACAACATATTTGCACTAGTTATGATTTGATACTGTATACTTTTAATTTGATCTCTTCTGCATATACTTTTCATATTAAATCATTCTTTACTGTTTTCAAAGTTTATAAGGAAATCACTGAAACGAACAAACACACATTTCTCTATCTTTTGCCGCTCTGTTTCTGCTTATGACCAGCTTTGATCCAGCTACGCGCTCAAAATCGCATGGCTCCAGGTACAGAAATCAAATTCATCACCTTGTTTCATACCTCAGTTCCGCATCTGTTGATAAGAAACCTGAATCCGTATTCGTGAATCAAAACTCGGATCCGTAAGTAGAATCCGGATCTCACTTGATCACGATTCCGGATGTATGAAGGAATCGAACCAGGGACCCCATACACCAAAGATGCATGTGCTAGGAACTAGGCCAGTGGGAAGGGCACCACTGAGCCACCGTATCCCCGTCTCATGTAACGGTGTTAAGGGTTTCAGGGGATTTTGAAACAGAAATGACAATCTCGGTTTCCCGAAAACATGTAGAAGAGGTTAAAGAACGGGAATCAAAGTGTTAACATAAGCAGAAAAAATTATTAGTTCCGAAATTATAAGAAATAGAAAAAAATGATTTAAGTGGAATCTTGTTCTTCATAAAAGGTTACATGCAACCACACATACAAAGTATTAGAGAGCACATGTTGAAATCGGAAGTGGGTTCCTCCCTACATCGCCATATTTATTTATTATATTTATTTTTTAACATGTTGTGTTTATTTATTGTATTTATTTATCATTGAGAGTGTATCGTGAGAGCAAAAAACTCTCTTCTTCTCATTATTCGGAGCCTTACCTCTGGTTTCCAGTAAATCCCCAAGAAAATGCTTTGTGGCCAATTCTACATTTTGTTTTTCAAATCTATATAAACGTTTATAGTCATGCACATCAGAGTTTCTCCGAACACGTTTCTTTCTGGCTCCACATCCATAAATTCAGCAATTTCTATCCACTCTCACACATCATAGACACAAATGAAACAGGTACTGGGGTGGATAAAAAAAATTGTAAATTAATCTCAGCTAGTTGCAATTATACTCAACTTTATGTATACAAAAAGTGAGAAATAACAGTATAAATCATATTTACTCAGGTAGACCTACATGAGATTAAACTCAAATGACGTCACGTTGTCTCGCTTTTTATACATACAACCTTGAGATTAATATCAAAATCTTTAGCAAAGAATAAGTTCTAACTTTTATGCATATCACCCAATCCCACACAGCAATGAAATATTTTCAAAACCTTTCTAAAACGTACCATCATTTTCCTTCAGAAAATTTATCCTACTTCCCTTAAGGAAATATATTCCATATGTTGTTGAAAACATTTTCCAAATAATACTGAAAATATTTTCGCAATATACTCAAAAACGTTGTAGAAATATTTTATACGCCGTTAGAAAAGTTTTCCAAAAAATGTTTTCTGAATCATTTCCACACATTACTGAAAATGTATTTGAAACGTTTTATACAATGTTAACGGAATGTTTTTTAAAATGTTTCGCATGGAATGTTTTAAAATCATTTGCCAATAACACTGAAAATCATTTGTCTAAAATAAAGAATTTTTTTCTAAATATTTTTACAATGTATTGGGTACTTAGTTGAAATGTTTTCTGAAGATTTCTAATCCATTTTTAACAAAAATTAATGTTCTGTAAAATAACAATTTTAAAATATTTTCCACTCATACCAAAAAATATTTTCTATACATGACAAAAAATATTTAGTGGATATTTTCCGTACATCACAGAAAATATTTAACGAACATTTTCTGTGCATGACAGAAAATATTCAGAGAATATAAGGTAGACATATCAAAAACATTTTCAAATTATTTTCCTTGGTGTTTTGTAACAGTAGAAAATGTTTAGAAAATATTAAACTAGTTTCAGATATGAATTTGTGCTAAGAAAGAAAATATTTACGATTCATTTTTCAAATAGCAATTGATATGTTTTTGATTTGTTATTGTATATAGTTTCAGAACGTACTAAAATACTTCCTAACGAATTCTGGTTTTCACATAGAATATTTTAAATTCTTTCTGAATATTTTTTCGTCATTTCCACGATAACACCTACAGTTTGAAATACATTTCTTTCTTCAATACTGAAGGAAATGCATACTGAACAGTTTTCCAACTCTTGTAAGTTAAAATATCTGGATTTCATTTTTACAAATTGATGGGGTGGTAGAAGTCTGTGTATGTTGGAACCGGTTTAGAACACACGGAAACTTCTATCATCACATAAATTTGTTGAAATAAATTCTAGTATTCTAACTTATAGGTTGAAGAAAGAAATGTATTTCAAAATGTAGGTGTTATGGTGGTAATGACGGAAAAATATTCAGAAAGAATTTAAAATATTTCTCTGCGAAAACCAGAAAATGTTAGAAAATACTTTTAGTACGTTCTGAAACTACATACAATAACAAATCAAAAACATATCAATTGCTATTTGAAAAATAAATCGTAAATATTTTCTTTGTTAGCACAAATTCGTCTGAAACTAGTTTAATATTTTCTTAACATTTGCTACTGCTACAAAACACCAAGAAAAGTAATTTGAAAATGTTTTTGATTTGTCTACCTTATATTCTCTGAATATTTTCTATCATGTACAGAAAATATTTTCTAAATATTTAGTCATGTACCCGGGATCCATTAATATTACAAGGCGACACCACAGGGGGCACTGTGCAGTACAAGTGGAGAAAACTAAATTATCTCGGACACACATTCTATATCTATGCCAATATTCATTTAAAAATATGGAGGAACAATAACAATCGGAACAAATCACATGCATTTTGTAAAAGGTATTCATAATGGAACTAAAAAAAATGCTATAGTACAGTTTCTTACAGAAGTATTAAAAATATACGAAACTTACAAACACGTGTATATAATGAGTTTTTCTTATAAAGAATCACTATAAAACGTGATCATATCACCATGAAACCATTTTATTGCACCATGACTCTTAACACAAGGACGACGTGGACCACTCAGATGTCCACAGTCGAGGTGTCTTAATTGTGCTCTTCGTTGTATGTTTTACACAACACTAAAACAGTTATTGTAGTGCGTAG
The DNA here is from genome assembly GCF_964235325.1 of Thermobia domestica. NCBI lineage: Eukaryota > Metazoa > Arthropoda > Insecta > Zygentoma > Lepismatidae > Thermobia > Thermobia domestica. Next base: position 236,631,381 of record NC_137454.1, on the reverse strand, counting down.
AATAAATGACAGAGCACAAGGAAGACATCCCAGCTATCAACATGTGAGTGGTTCATGTCGTCCTTGTGTTGAAAGTCGTGATGAAATAACTCGAGTATAAAGAAATCAGGTCTACTAAGCTAAAGTACATAATTACAAAAGGAAAGAAAATGCAAGACTGGACTAAGATTTGAACCTGTAACTTCAACTTACCGTGTCGATGCATTAACCACTAGGCTACTCACTGTTTCCGAATAGTCACTCATTCTACCACTCCCGAAGTCAGTGCTCAAGCAACCAGACCGCATTGACTATACCGCAACTTGTGAAGTACTTGGGCAACCAGTGTCTATACTACAGAACCCCACTGGTGGTAAGATTTATACATGATAAATGGGGAAAATAACTTATTTTATATTATGTAAATATTTAATGCGATATACAATCGATTATTTCTTTGAGTTACCGTATATAATAGAGAAATTATCCTTAAAATGATCTAAATTCCACCATCCTACATTACTTATGATTACATAACAAACCGAAAGCCAAATAAAGGAATGAACCTTTAAAAGACAATACATAAAATAAAATCCTGTAGATTTATTGGGAATAATTACAGTAATAATTTATTAAATTTTACATTAAGTATACATTTGTAGTACACAATATATTTAATGTGAATACATAAACAAAAAGTCTATATTAATTTAAGTCTACTAATTGCATACCGTACATTATAATAGTTTGAAATGTATATACACCTCATCAGTGTATCAATTTTAACAAGTTTTATAAAAAAAAAAAAAAACACTTACTTTGTAAGAAAAGTTTGAACAGAGTTGCATTTCACAAACTCTTTCCTAGACCCTAGTATTGTAGTTCAGAAGATGACTGTACCAATCACCGAAAACCAAGCAGCAGAATCATGCGTTTACTTACGTCCCCCCAACCCTCACACACAAAATAAGTTAAACTATTTCTTGAAAAGTTCTCTGTCACCTTCATCTAAGAATATATTTAACGATACGAAGTAGGTATATTATACATTACTTTAGAATCTGAAGTGTGATTTAACTGCCATAAATTAAAACAGCATAATATGTACGCAAATTAGCTTAAATGAGTACCATACACATCACACGAAGCGAGCTACGCCAATAAAAAAAATCACAGTCAATAAGAATTAATTAGATCTTAGGTCTATATTTTTAAATTGGTGTTATGTTGTCGCTATGAATTTTGGGCTTCCTATACTAAATGTCTACATGCCAAACTCTCTATATATAAAATGTTTTTCGTCGAATCTGCAAATTGAGCAAGCCGCGCGCTAATGATGGGAGGCTGATGATAGTTCATCACATAGGAAGACACTTTGAAATGCTAGGTGAGTCACAACACTTTCTTCCTTTTTCTGGGATTCATCCTTACTTACGGTCAAATTTGGTACCGTCTATGTAGTACCTGTGTGCGGCGTACCTTGAAATCATGTCGGATGATAGCCTCCAAACACAGTGGACTCCGAAAATAAAGCAATTGTTGTAAAATTACTATTTGTAGCATGTGGGGCAAAATTTAAAAACGAAAGATATCTCACAAGTAAACCTTACGTTTGGGTGAATCGAGTTACTGACTGAGACACATATGAGAAAGTAGTACTAAATGTGGTCAGTATTTCAGTGAAGTTTTAGGTGCGAAGCTCCAGGGGTTTAGGAGATACAGCTACCAGAACATCACATGGAAGTACAGAATATTCTTCATACGGTTGGAGGTAAAAGCTCTGTAAGACCTCTTGTAACGACAAAAGGTGAATAACAAATATATGGGTAATTATTAGGATTAGGGGGAAGTCATATAGTAAGGGTATACCTGACGGCGGCCATCTTGAAATCCGCCATTTTGAATTAAGGTTAAGTTTTAAAAATAGGAATAGGGTCATGTGGTACATGATTTAAGGCGCAAATTTAATCAGCAGAACAATGGTGACGTTAATTTTGATTTACGCGCAATTGGTAAAAAGTTACAGGGAAATTAAATATTATTGCAGTATACCGTAAAACGGGGCTACTTTGACATTTAGGGTTACTTTGACATAGAGTGGGGCTACTTTGACAGATGAGCAATTTGTGCTTCCTGTGAGAATTGTTGCATATACTTTCATAGATAAAGGCTGATATGGTGTCCACGGTGCGAATTGCCGGAGGGGATGAGGGATTTCTACCATTGTATTTCTACCCCCTCTCAATATCCTTCCTGTCCCCCAATATATAATATAAGGACTTCTAGATCCGCCACTGTTTATTCCCCCAAAAAATGAATAATCTAATTCGCACTCTAACGATATAGAGAGTGGATTCAATGTGTCCTGTGCAAAAAATGGGTGTATGGGTTTTATAATGGTGGATCAAAAAATCCTCAACATGCTTGTTACGACTGTGATGTTGAAGACTAAGGTTTTCTTTCCATTGTTACATGTAAAGATAACACACCCATACATATGTAATTATGTTAAAAGTAAAGTAAAGTAAAAAAAATAAAGTAAAGTAAAAAATAAAGTAACAATGTAAGGTAAAGCACCGTGTATGTTCAAAGTAAAAGATGTTAAAAGTAAAGCTTTAGAAAAACTTGTATAGTGATGTATAATGATGTACCACAACAAAATAAAGGTTTCTTGCTTATCAAGTATACAGCATACCGTACTTTACACATGACCAAAACAGTGTTTTATACACTTTACGTAAGTTCCATGTCAAAATAACTCCATACGTTGAGTAACTTTGACCTTATGCAGCAAGTACAGAAGATGTCAAAGTAGCCGCACCCCCGGGGCTACTTTGACCGGTATTTCTTAATTTCTTCCCGCCAAAACTTACTTGTAGAAACTTAGGTTTAGTAGTGGATGTGATAGTCTAGACATCTATTGTTATGATGAGAATAGTATCATTCATTGGTTGCAAAAAGTGTCCCGTGTACACATCTAAACTAGTCCAAAACCTGTCAAAGTAGCCCCGTTTTACGGTATGTATTAGTCCTTTACCCCATCTTGTAAATTTTGTGTTAATGATAATAATTAAATAAAAAGCAGGTGGATAAATATTAGGTCTATGGTAAGAGTTGCCTTGATGGCGGCCATGTTCAAATCCGCCATTTTGAATCAGACAAAAGTTTTAAACAAAACGCATAACAGTGACACCTTATTAATAGCAAATTTTACCATAACTCCAACGGTATAACCATTTTTGCTTTATCATTAACCAGCATTTGTTATCGCATAAACAAGTTGCTAATTTAAGGAAAAATGACCAAAGTGGAATTGAGTCATAATTGAACTTGGGTCTTTCTTCCAGAAAGTCCTCAATTAGTACAATCAGTATGTAGTTCGGAAAAGAGTGCATGACTTGCACAAATGCTCTGCTCACAGTGAGCACACCTGACAATGACAATCGAGTTACACTTGACACATTTGTCGTTAACAATTCCGTCAAAGCAGTAGTCGTAAGGAGCGATCCATTTAATTTTGTGCTGGTTAATGATAAAGCAAAAATGGTTATACCGTTGGCGTTATGGTAAAATTTGCTGTTAATAAGATGTCACTGTTATGCGTTTTGTTTAAAACTTTTGTCTGATTCAAAATTGCGGATTTGAATATGGTCGCCATCAAGGCAACTCTTACCATATACCTAATATTTATCCACCTGCTTTTTATTTAATTATTATCATTAACACAAAATTTACAAGGTGGGGTAAAGGACTAATACATATGCTGCAATAATATTTAATTTCCCTGTAACTTTTTACCAATTGCGCGTAAATCAAAATTAACGTCACCATTGTTCTTCTGATTGAATTTGCGCCTTAAATCATGTATCACATGACCCTATTCCTATTTTAAAAACTTAAACTTAACTCAAAATGGCGGATTTTAAGATGGCCGCCGTCAGGTATACCCTTACTATATGACTTCTCCCTAGTCCTAATATGTACCGTTATATTTGTTATCCACCTTTTGTCGTTATAAGAGGTCTTACAGAGCTTTTACCTGCAACTGTATGAAGACTATTCTGTACTTCCATGTGATGTTCTGGTAGCTGTATCTCCTAAACCCCTGGAGCTTCGCACCTAAAACTTCACTGAAATACTGACCACATTTAGTACTACTTTCTCATATGTGTCTCAGTCAGCAACTCGATTCACCCAAACGTAAGGTTTACTTGTCAGAATCAAGGTTAAGTCAAACGAAGCGTTTTATGCGTTTTTTTTATCTTACCTCAGGCTATCCAAAATACTAAAACATTGTTTCCTATACTTCTGGAAGTTATATACGAAATATCTTAATAACTATCACTTAAATTTGGTACGCTGAATAAAGTTATAGTGTAGATATAGAATTGAAACTATGATCCAAACTTAAAATAATGATATTACAGAACACAATAAACTTAACTTAGGATGAAAATGGAAACTGTAGATGCATGAGTATTACTGAGCGAAGGAAGGAAAGTAACTCAGCTGGGTTACGAGTTTGACCGAGTTCATACACAGAAATCGTTCGGTGGTTTATATTTCCTGCTTCGGCTTAAAAGATAAAGAAGATAAGCTCGCTTTAAAAAGAGTTAAAAAGAAAAAACTTTTAAAAGATTTAATTTATTCTGAATTTTTGTTCAGTATTTGTAAATAAATAATGTAGAAAACCGACACAGAGCTCGCCCGCTAGACTCTGGCGCCCAAATCCCAACTCCGTTATATGCATGCCAGCCATAAAGTAATAGAGATATAAACTTTTTTAAAAAGTGCAGATTAAGCCTAGCTTAATATTTACATTTTTTTAACGATACCTACAGTATGGCGCTAAATTCGTCGTACAAAAGCAGAGGAGTGTTTCCGGAGAGTAAAACAAACAAAAAAGTTCCAATAAACTTACTGCGAAAAGCCCATCGTTCACGTGTTATAGGATGCCGAAAACATCAAAAAATCAATTCTAAAGGTCCATAGCTCCAAAACTATGGGACCTACCAAAGTCGGGTCAAGACTTCACTTAGGAACTAATATGTGCTCTATCCAAAAATACATATTTTAGAATCCTAAGGTACTCACGCAACAATTTTTATGGAGGTAGTTGGAGAGTACTTTATATCATAGGCCCGCAGTCAAACTCCCTATATAAACATTGTTGTGGAAGCACCTCAGGATTCTGAAACACGCATTTTTGGATAGGGAACATACTAGGTTCTAAGTGAAGTCTTGAGCGGACCAAGGTAGGTCCCAAAGTTTTGAAGCTATGAACCTTTAAAGTTCATTTCTTCATGATTTCAGCAGCCTATAACACATAAACGATGGGGTTTTCGCCCCATGTTTATTGGAACTTTTTTTCTTTTTTTTACTCTCAGGAACCACCCCTCTGCTTTTGTACACCGAATTTAGCGCCATACTATATAAATTAATAAGGTAGAAGTATATGTGGTCCTTCTCACTATGCTCACTTATATATATATATATATATATATATATATATATATATATATATATATATATATATATATATATATATATATATATATATATATATATATATATATCTTAAAGGCTAGTGATAAATAACACCAGCCCTCTGCTCCTATACCACCCTGTGATACTGGAGCAGGACGTTTGGACGCAAAGCCGTATATCTAAATAGGTTAATCTACTTAAATGGGTTATAATGTACTTCAAAACTAGAAACCGGATGATTACGTACTAAAAGCCTTAAAAATAGGCATTAATATCACTAAAACTCAAAAAATAACTGCACAACCTAAAATTAAGAAGTTCGGAAAGGTTAAATTTGATCCACATTTTCTTTAAAATGCCATGGCAAACAGTCACTGAAAGTCTCAGTTGCAACAAATGCTTAACCTTTATTTACCCGCCGGCCAGCAGGCAGTACGCTTCTCCGTACCGCGGGAAATTTAAATGATTTTTAACAGTTTGTAGTGTATGAAAGAAAAGCTTCTAAAATAACTTCTATTGCGTACAGAGACATAAAGTAAAAAGCATTTTGTTGCCGAAGGTCCCTGCTATAATTTTGGGGGTCATTTCAGATACTTGGTACAAACCGAGCAGCGCCACGGGGTGCTAAATGTCAAAAAGTCTGTAAAAAATGCTAAATTCGGGGTGAAAACACCCCCAACCCCCTCCTTTTCAATTTTGTTTGTAAAGAATTTTATTGAAAATGTACATACATCCTTCCGAATGCGAAATCTTTTTGGTTGAGGTCTTACAATGAAATAGTACTATTACAAAAATTATTTTCTGACACCTTGCAAATTCCAAAAAAAATGCGTAAAATTTATGTCGTTGCAGTGTATCAGAAAACATTTTTTTCTGACGTTACGAAATGCGAATAAGTTATGAAATCACTTTTATATTCTTAAGGAAAGTCCCTGGTATAATTTTTGGGTCTTTTGACATACTTGGTACAAACCGAGGGGGGCGCCACAAGGCGCCAAGAATAAAAAAATCTAGAAAAAATGCTAAATTTGGGGTGAAAACAGCCCCCAACCCCTTCTTTTCAATTTTGTTTGTAAATAATTTTATTGAAAATGTACATACATCCTTCCGAATGGGAAATCTTTTTGGTTGAGGTCTTACAATGAAATTATTTTCTGACACCTTGCAAATTCCAAAAAAATGTGTAAAATTTATATCATTGCAGTGTATCAGAAAACACTTTTTTCTGACGTTACGAAATGCGAATAAGTTATGAAATCACTTTTATATTCTTAAGGAAAGTCCCTGGTATAATTTTTGGGTCTTTTGACATACTTGGTACAAACCGAGGGGGGCGCCACAAGGCGCCAAGAATAAAAAATCTAGAAAAATGCTAAATTTGGGGTGAAAACAGCCCCCAACCCCTTCTTTTCAATTTTGTTTGTAAATAATTTTATTGAAAATGTACATACATCCTTCCGAATGGGAAATCTTTTTGGTTGAGGTCTTACAATGAAATTATTTTCTGACACCTTGCAAATTCCAAAAAAATGTGTAAAATTTATATCATTGCAGTGTATCAGAAAACACTTTTTTCTGACGTTACGAAATGCGAATAAGTTATGAAATCACTTTTATATTCTTAAGGAAAGTCCCTGGTATAATTTTTGGGTCTTTTGACATACTTGGTACAAACCGAGGGGGGCGCCACAAGGCGCCAAGAATAAAAAATCTAGAAAAATGCTAAATTTGGGGTGAAAACAGCCCCCAACCCCTTCTTTTCAATTTTGTTTGTAAATAATTTTATTGAAAATGTACATACATCCTTCCGAATGGGAAATCTTTTTGGTTGAGGTCTTACAATGAAATTATTTTCTGACACCTTGCAAATTCCAAAAAAATGTGTAAAATTTATATCATTGCAGTGTATCAGAAAACACTTTTTTCTGACGTTACGAAATGCGAATAAGTTATGAAATCACTTTTATATTCTTAAGGAAAGTCCCTGGTATAATTTTTGGGTCTTTTGACATACTTGGTACAAACCGAGGGGGGCGCCACAAGGCGCCAAGAATAAAAAATCTAGAAAAATGCTAAATTTGGGGAGAAAACACCCCCCAACCCCCTTCTTTTCAATTTTGTTTGTAAAGAATTTTATTGAAAATGTACATACATCCTTCCGAATGGGAAATCTTTTTGGTTGAGGTCTTACAATGAAATTATTTTCTGACACCTTGCAAATTCCAAAAAAATGTGTAAAATTTATGTCATTGCAGTGTATCAGAAAACATTTTTTTCTGACGTTACGAAATGCGACTAAGTTATGAAATCACTTTTATATTCTTAAGGAAAGTCCCTGGTTAAAATTTAGGGTCCTTTGACATACTTAGTACAAACTCAAGGGGCGCCAAATGGCGCCAAAGATCAAAAAATGTCTCGGGTTCGATCTCTGATTCGGCATTGTCAACAGCGTCCAAATCATCTACATCTTCTGTGACTCTGTCGTGCCACACTGCTTGCTTGTTGAATTGCTTCTTCGCAAAGCTTGCTGATGTCATCTTCTCAAAAGGTAAATGAACACTTTTCATTCCAGCTAACATCACAGAACGGAAAATGACTCACACAAGAAAACAAACAACCCAGTTTGGGCTCGTGGTTTTGAGGGGTGGAGGGTACGAGGGCAATTGTGTATATCGCCCACTTGTTAAAACAAAATGACGATAACACAATCAACTTCCTATTCGGGGTCATAAATTACCTTCTATCGTGACGTTTGTTTAGTCTACTCTAGCAGGAAAACATGATTCCCTGATTCCCTCTTCCCCGCTACCCTCTTGCCGCCAACCCTAGCTGTGGTAAGAAAAAAAGAAGAGTGTTCTTTTCCTTCGTACAATAAGAACAGTCAGTATACATTGAACTACCATGATAATATTTCCTCCAAAACATTTATAAAATCTTGTGAAACGCAGATTTTTTTAAAATTTAAAAGCCATTCTTTTTAAAAATCACAAACCTAAATTCTTATCGCTATTAAAACTAGATAAAAGTAGGAATAGCACACTTATTTTTTAAAATGATGTGCCTTATTGTATGAGGAGATAGTCCATAGCGAAAGGAACCAAAAACGTTGGTTCTCAACCGGTGTGTCGCTGGTCAAAGTAGACCTTTCGCCTCTGTTAGTACAGTGACAGCGGGAAAGAACGGATTTACACTTTTGACAGTGTACTGTCAATGGTAAAATAAAGTTAATTTAGTTCTAATATTTTTTTGTATAATGCAGAAAAAAATGGATCTAATTATTTTGTTTTTAGAATGATATATCCTAATTTCAGGAAAATCGGAGACAATGACCTGCAGAAATTTTTCTCAGCATGAATCTATATTGGGCTAAAATAAAATTTGCTGTAGGCATCCTACAGCACCCCAAAGTAAACTTCTGTGAAGTTATCTTTACAATATCTCTAACGTAAAGGATATTCATAACTTCATAGCAATTCATAACACTGCATTACTGCTTATTACTACATATTTGCAACACAGATAATTGGAAAGGAAACAACATTGAAATCTAATATACCTATTGAATAATTTACTTTGTCTTATGTTACAATTACCATGACATTAACATTCCATGACGGAATTATGGGCCAAATCCAGCATTATTCTGCAATGTCAACAGTTTCAAAATTCTGTATGGCGAATTCTTTCATCAGCTTGAATCTATTTTCTTCTTTCAGTTCAGTTGAATTTGAGTTTAACGTCCCGTGAACAGCGAGGCTATACAAAACGTGAACCTACTGATTAACGTGGAATCCGAACCACGACGTGAGCTCTCGTCGGGAGTTTTCTTCTTTTCTTGGGCGGATCGTCTCCTCGAAGCATTGCCTCGTGTCCTGCTTCTCTTTTTACCTTCGAAATGCATCAATAAAGCGCCAAATCAACCAATGTCGTTTCTTTACGTTCGATATATTATAAAGAACAGAAGTTTGTTTATTTTGGGGTGTCATTGGCTGCCTACAGTAAATTTTATTTGACACATTCTTCCTATTTAAATGTATAGTTAGTGCCTCTTTCTATGAAAATTTATTAATATTATAGTGTCTCAACTTTCTATCAATACAATAGAGTCTCAACTATATGGTTTAATGGGGATATCGAATAATAATAATAAAACATTCAATAAATACTCACATCCTGAATTACCCAATACATAGCATAAAGAACACCATTTTCATTCCAAAACCAGCTCGTATTCATCTTTTCTGATCTCTCGGAACAGGTCAGTACTTAATAAACATTTCTAATGTTTTGTACCATGTGTTTTAATAATCTATTATAGAAAAAGAAAATGCAAAAAATTAAAATATGTACAGTATTTTACAAATTTTAAGTCACATCTTTATAGTAACTAAAAATTAATGAGAAACGTACATTATTTTTAACTTAAATTAGATATGGTGCCTTCCATTTCAATTGAGGCAAAAATAAATAAATAAATAAATAAAATAAAATTGTACCATCACCATCTCAGATATTGTTCAAACTTTTTTTTAATAGAAACTAGACACGTTTTTAAGGGACCCGTATTTTTTTTCGAAAAAAAAAATTCCCACCAAGTAATGGGCCATTAAGGACGGGGAGTACAATTCATGAATTGTAGAAAACGTGGAAAATGGTCAAATTCGGAGCCTCACAATTCAGCAATGGAGACATGTAGAGTTATAATTCTTGTTGTGGTATGCACATAGGGATATGAATAAACTACATTTTATTATAGTTTGGTTTGCGTATGCGTATCTTTTTGTACATAAATTAACAAATGAACGTAAGTTTATGTGAAAAGTCGAAGTTTATGCTTTCTTTCGAGCACTTCCGGTTCGAATTTTAAATTCCGTTTTCAAGGTTGGTAAGACCTAGTTACCCGCTTTCCCCCCCCAAAAAAAAGTATCGCTTCTGTGTGCAACCGTTTTACCACAAAAAATTCGAGAAATCGTCAAATTTTCAAAAATCGTCATTTTCTCGAAAACATCATAATTTAAAATTCTTAAATTTTGTCAGATGGTTCAACTGTACATGAATAACAAACACCAAATAGCATTCTCGACCAATGCTTCATGAATGAACTACAGCCTTTTTAAGTTAGCGAACTTTTTTTAACTTTGAAGTCACAGTTGGAACAATGAAAACAATGAAAGTGTAAAAAAATGTTACCGCAAAGCATCGTGTAAAATTTCAAGATACAAATTCTATTTTACTGCATGTGGACTTCGCTTAAATTGGACTGTTATTCTGCAAAGGGAAGTTCAGAATGATCACTGGAGAAGCGAGCAAATGTCCTTCTTTACGGGAGTGATATATTATTATGAAACAACTGACAATTTTGCCGTAATAAGCGATGACAAAACATACGATTCGGCTCGTACTCATAGCCATGAATAAGATTCTAAAAATTCTCGAAGAAAAGCGATAATATACGTTATAGAACAAGGTTCGAACACGTGAAAATAAGTGTCTACAATTTAATAAACCGTTTCAGTGATTTCTGATGGTGCTGCATTCCACTTTAAAAATTGCTTTCAGATGTCCAAGATGCAGACAGATCCGATAAAGCAGTGGCTTTTCAGTGAAACCGGCCGTGGTAAAGGTCTCTGCGACGTATTGGGGAGAAGGGCGATAAGAATGTGGCAACCCGGGAAAACGAAAAACAGATTCACAGTATTAAACCTGCAGAAAAATTCGTGAGTATAGTGCAAGTACCAACTCCGTGTATTACTCTCGTCTTGTTGCCAAAAACCGAATTCGACAATTAAAAAAAAATAATAAAAAAGTGGGAAAGTGTGCGACCGGTAACTGGTATTTACCGAAGTCATCTTTGGCTTTTATGGCAGTAACGGGTCACCATGGACTAACTTCATGCTTTCCCCAAAATCGAGCTTCTCCAATTCAAAATGTAGATTTAAGAAATCTGCAAAAATGAACTGTTGTTACATGCATATACAATAACCGGTGATGGATAGCAGAAATATTATCAATAAATCATAAATTACATGAAATTGCAGTGTTCTTTGTGATTTTCAGGAGGCGCGGTAGCTCAGTGGTAGAGCGTGTACCTCCTGTGCTTAGGGTCCTCGGTTCGATCCCAGCTCGCGCCGTGTGGACTTTGTGGTGAACCGTGCTGGTGCGTTTTTCGGATTTCTCCCGTTTCCTCCCACTTTCTTCATTTCACTCATTTCTCATAATCATTGTCTCCTTTAGCGTTACCGGCATAAACGTGGGACGTAAAACTCCCAAGATTTCATTTCATTTTTTTTTTCTTTGTTTCCACATGGACCTTCAACAGGGTACAGGTTTCCAGAAGAGAATAAGAGAAGAGAATATAAGTGTTTTGTGACTATCGACAACGTGCTACGAGTTGTGAGTGCACCAACACCTATTGGAGCATCTGCCATGGTGACATGCTATTAGCGAAGAAGACACTAAGCAAGCAAATAATTACTTCAGAGTGGAAAAAATCAGTGAAACTTTGTTTCCAAAAACCATTTTAAGTTAGTTTAAAATTTGTTTCGTAATCGTAATTTTCACCTCAGGTTACATCGGTTTAAGGAAACGGAGTAGGGGGAGGCTCATCTTATTATTTCAGAGAGCCTTTTTGATCAAAATAATAAAAAGGAGCCAGGAAAAACTTTTATTCTTTATTTAATGAATGTGAACCACAAACATCATCAAATTGTTGCACTTTCATTGTTTTCAGTGTTGCCAACGGTGATATTGAAGTTAATGAAACTTCGCTAACTTCAAGAGGCTGTAGTTCATTCATGAAGCACTGGTCGACAATGATATTTGGTGTGTTTATTATTCATGTAAAGTTGAACAATTTGACAACATTTCAGGATTTTAAATTATGGTGATTTTTGAAAACTTGACGGTTTCTCGAATTTTTTGCGACAAAACGGTTGCACACACAAGCAATACATTTTTTTTTCGAGAAGCGGGTAACTAGGTCTTACCAAACGTAAAATAGAATTTTAAAATTCGAACCGGAAGTGCTCGAAAGAAAGCATAAACTTCGACTTTTCAGATAAACTTACGTTCGTTTGTTAATTTATGTACCAAAATATACGCATGCGCAAACCAAACTATAATAAAATATATTTTATTTATATCACTATGTACACTCATGTCCAAAATGATTGTCGCATATCTATAACTGTCTTCTTGTAAGAATATAATTTGATAATGATTTTGCAGGGTACTATTGATACTGATACTACATGTATAATCGGTAAATGTATACTTGGAGTAAATTTCAGAAGAAAAGAATTACAAACACGAAAATTAGAATGAGTAAAACAAAATGTTGCTAAATTGACAAGAAAGTTTTATTTTCGTTTTATTGTTCTTATTTACTGCTCTATTGACATGAAATTTGCCACATACATCGTCTTTCCCGATTATACACATACTACATTATAAGAAATACCGGACGAATTCGTTATCAAATTAAATTCCTACAACAACATATTTATAGACATGCGACAATAATTTTTGTCATGAGTGTACATACCACAAAGGCTACGAAGTTTACCAGTTTCCACGTCCTCTAAAATTCGTAAATTGTACTTCCCGTTTTGATGGCCCATTACTTGGCGGGAAAATCTTTTCCGACAACAAAAAATACGGGTCATTAAAAAAACATGTCTAGTTGCTATAAAAAAAGTTCCAACAATATCTGAGATGGTGATGGTACTTTTTTTTTTTTTTTTTTTTTTTTGGCTGAGTTGAAATGAAAGGCGCAAACCATTATTTATGTTATTTATATGTTGATTCATTTTGCAATAGCAATCTACATGTAGCTATATATCGGAACCTTATATCTATTTTAATATTTATCACAGGTAGAAATACGTAATGCATAGTACTTCGTAAGGAAGCTATTATGAACTCAAGGCATTATGTAAAGTGATGATGCAGGAGTGAAGTAAAGCTATATTAGATGTAAGGCATAGTTGTATGGGATATAAAATTTTTACACTACCCTCGGTTACGTGCATATCCACCGTCGCTGACATGCCCGCTCCATACGGAAGCACACCAAGCTCATCCTGCTACACCCTTGTGCTCACTCTGTTAATAATATTCGTGCTTTTCAGTGGCTATCTAGCACTGGTTGGTTCGTATTTTTCGCACTGTCGTTCTATCAGTGTTTTTTTTCATGGTAATCTTTACTTTCAATTTTCAATACATATATATTTGCGCCTGATTTACATAAGAGTTGTACTTCTGCACTTCTGATGCACAGAGTTCAGTTGCTCTAAAGCAGAATATACTTTCGGAAAGAAGAGCAGGTTACAAATACAAAACATACCTAAAATATAAAAACTTACTCTTTTCTTTATCATAGCACTATTGTATTCTAGATTCCTCACCCAACTAAATGAGGATTTCACTTACGAAGTATCAATAACACTAAAGCTGTATTCTGTAACCATAGCCGCCCGTTGCAGGGAGCACTTGCTTTAACAATGGATTTTCCTAATTTTTTTATTCACACACAACAGTTAGTGAAGTTAGCAGTGAGTTGTAATAATTGTTTTTTTACATTAAATATTATGTGGTTCTAGGTATTTGTATCCGTGGCTTTGCTTGTATGTTGGTCCTTTTTCCCACTCCCCCTGTAAAGAAAATCCTGTGGGAGTTACTGTCTACATTTTCCTTTAAAATTCGCTTATATACTACATATACATCTATATAGCAACTAATTTTAATAAAGATGAATATATTTATGATTACACCAACCACACGATTAAATTAATCGAGAGCCGTAATTAATAGACACTACTTTAATTGGTTAGTGCATCGCATACACGACAATGACAACTAGCATATCTGAGGATGTTTCATACTGTGACCAGAAAAATTTACTTCGAAATATCCCATACTGCAGCTAATTTAATATTATATAAGAATTTCGATACTCGAAAGGAAAGATCAATTGAGACGTGTTAATTTATCCTGAATATCTGAGTCCTGCAACCAAGAAAGAGGGGTTAAAATAACTAATTGTCTATAACAGCCCAAGTACCGGCAATAATTAAGTGCAATGAGCAATTACAAAGACCGCAATGAGCTATTTTTGCCGCAAAACTGTACAGCTGTTATTCCTTTTGCTTAATGTAACCAATTAAGTTGGTTAACACCTTTTGACAATTTTCTTGGTAACTAAAGGTCAGAAGGTATAGCGTCGTTGGCTTCCCGCACTTGGACTTGCTCGTCACTGGGGGTGTGGTAAGAGGATAGCAAATCACCAGCCACCATTCACTGCGCTCAACGAGCCACGAGTAACCAAGCTGGCAACTCCCCATAAACGTCACTACAACTTTTCACGGGAAAGCAACGACGTTATACCTTCCGTACTATAGTAATCCAGGAAAAGGCAGTTTAGTTTCACTGAGTACTGCTCGGTTACTATTCGGCTACACGACTTCTAGCGTAGTTTTAACCGAAATTCGACTATCAGCAGCTAAGTTATCATTTAATTCTTACTCTGCACACGAAAAGAAAAAAAACGTTCATATGGACCCATGGTCAAACGTCTATAGTTACAGGCTGCCGAAAACGTTGGAAAAGGAAATTTAGAGGTCCAGAGTTCCACTACTGTGAGACCGATCCCAGTCGAGTCAACACATTACTTAAGAGCTACTACGTGCCCTATCCAAATATCCATATTTCAGAATCTTGCGGCACTTACACATTAATTTTTATAGAGCCAGTTGAGGAATACTCAGAAAAGTTGAAGTGCTCATAAACTGTCCATTGATACGCAAGCACCGCAGAATTCTGAAACATGGGTATTTGAATAGGGCACATACTAGTTCTTAAGTGATGTCTTCCTTGACTGCGCTCGGTCCCACACTGAAGTTTATTTTCTTATGTCTTCGACAGTCTATAGCTTCGAAAGTATGGACTTTTGACCACAGGTCCATATGAACTATTTCTTTGCTCTGATGTGACAAATCACCTCTGTAAGTTTGATGCTTTAAATTTTCTTACATCCTATATATATATCAGGGTTGGCTGGTTTAAACCAGCTGGTTTTTTCAAAAAAAAAAACTGGTTTAAACCAAAAAACGAAAAATGTTCGTAAAAGTGTAAGTGTTTGTAAAATCTTGATGAACAGACATTTGTGGGTTATCACGTTTCACTCCCATTATTCATGTTATACTCAGACCTAAATTCCCCATTCATTACTCAAAAAGATTATACTACAAAAGCAACTTTTTTTAAGCTTATAAATGTTTGTGATTTTTTTGTAGTTGTTATTATTGTTATGTAATTGCAATCAAAGAAAAATACTAAATATTGTTTCGTTTCAATGTTTACTATTGATAAAATACTTCGAAATGCCGTACTTCGTGTGTGGGGGGGGGGGTCATAGAGACCCCACGAGAGGCATTTAGTGAAATGAGAAGTACTTTGGTATTTATTTATGTATAAATGAGTCTGAGCCAAAGTGGACTCAAATAATTCGTATCTTTATTCACTTTTCTTACTGATATGCAAATTGAATCGTTGTATTTCTTTAATTTGGACCAATAAAAGTCATTGTTAACTAACTTGAACTAAATTAGTTCTCCTGTACTCCGTAGTACTTTGAAATTGTCCATATGTAATTCTGTATAATGGTTTCACTTGTGTAGCTGTTCATCTTTTTGCTCTTCTGAAATTACTCTTGACAGTTATATCAAGAAGCATGTAAAGATCAGTTCAAAGTATTTTTATGAGGATTCCATCGTGAGTGAGTCGGCAGACGTATCGCATTTGTGTCCTGGTTCCGAGTTCAAATGGAGGGCAATTTCTCTCGGATGCAACTCGAGAAGCGGTTTTTATTCCGCATTATGCTTATGTGATCCCTTCCAGCATAACCCGGTTGTTGCATAATAACATCAAGATGAAACAAACTTATTTCTGTCCATATATGATATGAATATATAGAGCAAATTATTTAAACCAAACAAACTTGGTTTACATCCCCCCAAAAAAACGTTTATTTTTGTTTTGTTTTTTTTCAATAAAACCCATAGCTTTTGCCAACCCTGATATATACTAATATAAAGGAACGTGGGGAAAGTTATATTGTCTACTGTAACGGTTAGTGACATAACCAAGAAGGCAGCAAGAACACAGGCCCGTCTTCCCATTTAGCAGTAATAAAAACAGAAAACAACATGCCCTGCGGGGCACTAACCCGTCTCCACTCGCTAACGCTCACTTGGCCTTATTATGTGAATTAAATGTAAAACTTTGGTAAAGAAAGAAACCAATTATTACACTTTTAGCCAAAAAGTAGGCGACGACCAACTTCGGAATAAATACCTGTTAGTGTGCTATTCCACTATCATCGTTTATGCGCGTAACCCCCGTCGCTGACGCGCCTGCTCCCTACGGGCGCAGCCTTATCATTCGGGCTTTCGTGCTGCACTTCTGCCCTGACTCAGTTAGATAGCACTCGCGCTTTTCAGTGGCCACCTAGCACAAACTGGTTTGTGATTTATGCACGGGTTAATTTACAACGTCCGCTCCAGCAGATACTCTCACTCAGAAAGGAGAAATTACACATTAATGATTTTATGAAAATGACCTTAAGCTAACCATAAGCTAACCTACTTACTTATATCTTACTCTACTTTACTTTACCCTACTCTACTATATTTTTTCAAAGGATCCTACTTATCGATGCGCAGTTGGGGCGTGTCTTGTAGTAAAGTTTACCCTTATGCACTGGTTTTTATGTTGTACGTCCATACCGTCCTTATACTGACCTCTCCTTATGTCAATCTGCAAGTAGTAATGGATCTCCTTAATTATTGCATGCTCAGTTAACAGAAATACAAAGCTTTACCCTAACCTGAAAATGGAAGAAATTTGTCAAATGTTATATATATATAAATAAATAAACCAGGGGCGTCATTTCAGACTTTGCTTGAGGGGGGCAAGAATACTACCGACATAAGAATTTCACCTTTTGTACTAGTATATTAGTAAACAATCGACTAAAGTATATGTATTCCTCAAACTCTTGGGGGGGGGGTTCAGGTGTTTCCATTTTTCTGATCACCATCTGTATATATATATATATATATATATATATATATATATATATATATATATATATATGTGTGTGTGTGTGTGTGTGTGTGTGTGTGTGTGCTTTTGTGAATTTCTTCGCGTTTGTATGGTTAGCATATACGCCTTGAGCACGGGAGACCATGGTTCGATTTCATCTCATGTAGTTGTTATACCACTTTAAACTGTAGCGGAAACAAACGTAATAGTTTCGCAATTAAAGCTTATAATGTATTACTAAACACGTATTTACTTACTTTGTAGTTCCTTAATTAGCTACTATAATGAAAATTTTGCCTACCCATACTCCTTTATCGTGAAACTTCAGATTTCTGTGACACTACCAAAACTTGGAAGTCACTCAAATCACAATGCCTACTGATTCTCAGCCCCCAAACTTTGTAGGATTACTTTCTAATATCAGCGCCTAATATCAGAGTAAGTAATGTGCCCAGCACAACATTTGGCTGTTTATGCTTCATAGAGACGCTAGATGCTGGGGTGCCGGATTAGGGATAGGGGGCTGGTATTGGTAACTTTCCTCTCTCTCTCTCTCCCTCTGTATATATATATATATATATATATATATATATATATATATATATATATTCTCCAACATATTTAAATTGGAAAAATGTTTCAGAAACATTTCCGATAAAATTCATTAATTCATTTTAGGTATAACAAGGAATATGTAATTTTATTGTAACAGAAGCATATATTATGAGAATAATGTAAAAGTATTTATTTGATATATAATAAAATACTATTAGCTAAAAGCACAAACTATATTTCATAAACTATATTTCATAAACATCAAACTATATTCATTTTTAATATCTGTTTTAACTTTTTTAATTAAACATTACATAAAATATTCTGAAAATAATTCTAAAATATTGTATGAAAATATTTTATTTAACCCTAGGAAGTCCAAGGGAGGGGCTTCTCGAGCCCACTCGTTTGTATTTCTTGAAAAAAAAAACCGTCGTAAGTCTTGATGAAAATATTGAGAATTTTATTTATTGTGTATTATTACTTCTTTGATAAATCCACATCATTAATGTGCGGTATTATTTAGTAACTTGTAAATTAAAAATTTGGACTCGCGTCCCGAAATATCTGGTCACAGAAGATTAATACAGAAATTAAGAGTCCTATCCGAAACCTTCGTGTGGAGATGAGATAATGAAGAAGCTGAGACCGGAGAAAAAAATAGGACAGAAAAGAGAAAAAAATACTTCAACGTTAGATGAATCAGTGGCGTGCACAATGAAGATTTCGGGGCTTTAATTACCGTTGACTAAGATGATAATTCAAAAATAAATATCTACCATATATATAGTTCATATATATATATATATAATTTCAAACTTTTGTATATATATATATATATATATATATATATATATATATATATATATATATATATATATATATATATATATAAGTTTGAAATTATACGAACTTGGAAGCTTGAAACCCCTTGACGAACTCTGCGTACGCCACTGGGTGAATTAATATACTTTCCAAAATTCTGATCCTTCTACGACTGGGTGTCTAAAACAAGGTTCACAATATTTGAGAAATAATTGCATTTTTAGTTAAATGTCCCGTTCGTATGTCCTAACGAAACTAAATGATCATGAAAGGAATTAACGAAATTTGATGGTATGAAAATATGGGAGAAAACAGGAGAACCTCAAGGAACATCTGATAATACCACAAATGCTCATGCTCTGGGTTCGAACCAGAAGTGACGCTCTACGACTCAGGCATCATTAATAATTAGTTCATCCGAAAGTTGAGTCGGATTCATTAGTTGAGCCGAAAAAGGACATTACAATTGAACTCCAACTGGAAACAACAGGTAGCGATAAAATAATAATAATAATAATAATAATCCTTTTGCTTTGAGTTGCTGCGAACAAACGGATCCCCTGTTTTTCATTGTTATTCGTTCTATATTGCATGGCATTCGGCGCGAGAAACCCGGGTTCGATTACCGGCGGGAGCTCAAGTGGTTCGGGTCCACGTCAATCAGTAGGATCACGGTTCATATATCCTCGCTGCTGAACGGGACGTTAAACTCAAAATCAACTCAACTCAACTCAACTCTATATTGCATGGCAGCGTTACTTCCTAAGGAGGGCTCATTAGTCCCCCTCCATTTTTCACATTTCTCAAAATACTACGGGAATCAAACAATACCATTATTTTCTTTTAGTTTAGTATGCCACGGTTTTGCATCGAGGCTAACTGAGACGATGATGATACAGACGATAATAGTGAAATGACGAAAGAGGCGTGGACAATAAATCCACGCACAGTGTTTGTTCACCATAAAGCTCACTGACTAAAAGCTGAGATCAAACCAAGAACCCCACACGTCAAGTGGTAGGCGCTCTATCACAGCCACCGTGGCCCAACATTAAAATATCTCTGTGAAATTCTTTATTATTTAGAAAATAGTATGTTACCGAAAAGGGTGTGTAAAATTTGTTTTACAGCCAGTATTAGTGTACAATCCAATGTTGCTAAAATTAAAAAAATGCAAAAACCGTAATCAAGATAAGATTGGAATGTTTTATTGTCCGAAGGACGGAACAACATATTTTACGTAAGTAATTTACTTATTGTTTGTATCCCAACATCTCCATTGCGTGACGTAAAGCCAATGGTTCGTTTCAGGTCACACCAAGTAAAATTTTGTGGTGCACAAACACCATGTGCGTGGGTTTTTCTCGAGGTTCTCTTGTTTCTTTCCTTTCCACTTTCTTCCTTCAACATTTTTTTTCTTTACCAGCATCATCATAATCTCTCTCAGCCTCGGAGCATAAAGTTAAGTTAAACTGTATCTAGACATATTTGTTTAGTTTTGAAATTGTACACAATAAAGTAAAAGAACATTAATTATTACAATAATTGTAAAACGTACTATTAAAGTTAGTTAGTACCATGCTTCAAACAATTGGCTTACTCAAACAGTTTGAAGTTTATAAACTCTTGAGCAAGATACTATGGAATAATAAACTTCTACTATATTAATTTATTCAACTTTATCCTCGAATACGCTATAAGGAAAATCAAAGATAGCAACCAGGGCCCAGAGCTGAATGGTATTCACCAGGTTATGGCGTATGCTGATGATGTAAATTTAATGAGAACAATAAAAACGAATGCAAAGGTCTTATTAAACGCTTGCAGGGAAATGGAGTTAGAAGTAAATGCAGAGAGAACTAAAATACAGGGTGTTACGAAACAATGCCGACAACGTTTGGGAGGTGATTACTGACACCAACATAAGACAAAAAGTATAGACCATCCTGAGTGCACAAATGCTTTCTTTCGGAGTTATAGGCTGCCGAAAACGTGAAAAAATGAACTTTAAAGGTCTATAGCTCCAATACTATGGAACCTACCATAGTTGGGTCAAGACTTCACTTAGGAACTAATATGTGCCCTATCCAAAAATATATGTTTCAGAATTCTAAGGTATTCACGAAGCAATTTTTATAGAGGTACTTTGGCTACGGTCATATAATTTGAAGTACTCTCCAACTGCCTCTTTAAAAATTGTTCCGGAAGTACCGCAGGATTCTGAAACATGGATATTTGGATGGGTCACATACTAGTTCCTAAGTAAAATCTTGACCCGACTACGGTAGGTCCCGTAGTTTTGGAGCTATGGGCATTTAAAGTTTATTTTTTCATGTTTTCGGCAGCCTATAACTCCTAAAGGAAACATTGGTGCACCTATACTTTTTGTCTTATCTTGGTGTCAGGAATCACCTCACAAACGTTGTCGGCGTTGTTTTGAAACACCATGTAAATGGAACTTCGTCGTGATCGTAATACGGCAACTTAAAATATCAAAGAGTCGTTAAAATATCAAATAATACTTTTGATAAAGTGGATATTTTCTAATATCTAGGATCAATATTAATAGACGAAAACCATATTTACTAAAAAATTAAATGTCAACTAAAAGCACGGAATTCGTGTTATTATTCAGTTCAAAATCTGTAGCCTCGCGTAGCGTAGTCGCTGGGTTCGATTCCCGGTGGGGGCACTCGGTCGAAAAAGTGTAAAACGCTTTTTCAGGCCAGCCACCCTGAATGAGTTTTCCTGTGTTTTCCTCATTCGCACCAGGCAAATGCCGAGGTGGTAACTAACTTATAGGTCCCAGGCCGCTTCCTTCCTTCCCCAATCCTTTCTTCCTTCCCTTTTCCCGGATAGTGTGCTCGCCTAGGGACGTCATTCCTCAAACCCAGAAATCTAAATCCTAAATCAGTTCAAAATTTCCTCTCGTCGCGAATTCTGTCGAGGAATTTGAGGTTAAAATATGTAAAACGATAATCATGCCTCTTGTTCTGTATGGTTTCGAAACATGGTCGCTTACTCTGAGGGAAGAACATACACTGAAAGTATTTGAGAACAAGATCCTGAGATGAACATTCGGATCTAAGAGGAACGGAAATGTGGAATGGCGGAAATTTCGTAACCAGGAACTACATAATTTATCATCAAGTCTAAGAGGATCAGGTGGGTAGCTCATGTAGCCAGAATGGAAGAAAATAGGGACGCTGGAAGACCAATCAGAAAACGACCATTAGGAAGACCTAGGCAGATGGAAGGACAATATTAAGATGGATCTCGGAGAAATGGGAATACAAAGTATAAACTGGATCCAGCTGCTAAGGATAGAAGACAGTGGAGAGCTTTTGTAAACGCGACATTAAACCTCCGGGTTCCATAGGCCATAGAAATGAAAATAAAATGAAATCTGAGATTTACGTCCCACGGTTATGTCGGCTAGGCTAAAGGAGGCGGTGATGATGAGAAATGAATGAAATGGTGGAATGAAGGAAAGTGGGAGGAAACGGGAGAACCCCGAAAAACCCACGCACATGGTGTTTGTTCACCAAAAAAGTTCACTTGGGGTGAGCTGGGATCGAACCAGGGACCCATACACCAGAGGTGAACGCTCTACCACTGAGCCACCGCGGCCCCTATAGCCATAGAGTTATGTTTTAATTTATATACAAAAATCACACTTGTCGTAAAAGGATGGGATTGACTGCATGAACAGCCCTTGATGAAATTCTGCATACGCCCTGAAACCATGCAAAACTACCATGAAAATTTTACAAGGGTAGTAAATATTTAGGAGGGCCCGGCCCCCGTGAATATGAGCCTGCTCGGAATCATACAACTTACCGGACAGAAGGATTCGATCAGGAGGAACGAATCTTTGTTTGCAATGGATTGAAAGGAAGCTATGCTTGAAAAGAACCGAACTGCCCATCACTAATTGTAAAGATTTGCCCGAAAATGTTCAAAAATCGAGTTATTTCTTTATCATTGTAGACACGAAATAATTCCTGGCAAACTTACAACACTTTCCGATTTCAGTTTAAACGATTCGCTTCAATACAGTGCCTTTTGTTTGGAGTGAGCCCATGACTCATTCCTTTCTGCCACGTGACCCTTATCTGCAACCAACACAACAAACATCGTTTTTGCATAGGAGTAAGGGACGAAATTCTTTGTGGGCATCTCATTTTAAAAACAAAAGATAGCAAAAAGATAACAAACACATTGGTTTTGCCAACTTAGAAATTATTTCTACATAAGGATAGCTGTGCAAGTGCCTTTGGCCTGCACGGGAAGGTTCTAGATCACAGGTCCCCCCCCCCCATATGTTTAGTACCTAGGTTGGTTCTTTTCCCTACCAAAGTTTAATATTTTATTCACATATATCCCCGAGCAAGTGTTAGCGAGTGAAAGCGGGTTAGAGCCCCGCAGGGCACCAGGGGTGGATCCAGGACGGACTTCTCGGGGCAGTGGGTTGTAATACTGCTACTTAGAGCTGCTTAGAGCTCCAAACTCTGGGATAGGTTTTATTTATATATAAAATATGAAAGTTTCCTCTTCTAGGGGAAGGCGATCGCCCCCACCCCTGGATCCGCTCCTGCAGGGCACATTGTTTTCTATCTTTGTTGCAGGTAGATCGGAAGGGGAACTTGTATTCTATAACCTATGCAACCTATAACCTTGCCGTATACTAGCATCTATTTTCCAGTTACAGTTGTCTTGATCACTAAATAACAAGAGGCGATTTGGCATACCACCACATACCGTCTAACTTCAAACTGTTTCCCTCCCTCTCCAGCAGTCAGGGAAACTTATGTTTACGTCGTTCCTGCGAATCAAAGAATGTTTACAAACATCGCTCCCACTAGCGATATATTTCACTCTCTCACTGTAAATTACATACGCTGTATTAAAACTGTTTTATATTGATAGTATTTATTTAAATAAAAACATATACACTCACCTTTTTTCTCCGTTGGCATGTGGTGCCTTCGCTGCAGTGTTTTGTTTCGGTGTGAAACCGGTTATTTTCTTCGTTTGTACCCTTCCGCTTGAGCCGTAGCTAACGTTGCTGTAGGGGAAGGTAGTCGAATTCTGCGCGGTGGATAATTCTGTGCACACGTGTTTCTTCAACTTGGAGATTCTTTACGACACATTGGTTGCTGCTGCCATGAAGCGACCGTTACTAGTAACTAGCATTAAAGGAGGGAAGCCAATATGTCAAATGTTTAGACTGTAAGTGGCAGTTGAATTATTTCTTTCCTGTTGATGTTAAATAGTCTTCAAGAGAATTAAGAGGTCAGTTCTATATTTTATATATTTCTAGATCGTTACTTTTATATTCCATTTATATTGTAAATGGACATTATAATTACGGCAATTCGTAGTTCTAATCAATTTTTAATAACTCGTAGTTTGTGTTTTTTGTTAAATGGCGGAGTAGGGTTATTCTGTGCAAAATCGATGGGATATTCTGCGCAGTGCGCAGAATTGCACCTCAAGAAGTTTTATGTTAATAACAAGCATATGTAATAGATCTGCAAAATATCGTCACTCTCTGATTAAAGATACAGGGAAGAATAGAAAGAGCAACTACGAGAGGTAGTTATGCAGAGGAACAACTAAGAGAAGCTATCAATGCTATTAAAAGTGAGTGTGCGATTCAAGAAGTTGGAGGATTATACGGAATAGAAGAATCTACTATTCGTCTACGAATGAAAACTGGAAATATGGAACATGCTACTCTCGTAAGTGTTCTCGCGAGAACAAAACACGAATTGGTGGACTATGTGATAAGCGTTGCAAGCGTTTGGTATCACACCTATAGACCATCGGCGTTTGGCATACGAATTTGCTGAAGCAAGTCGAATTGCGCATAATTTTTATGGAACTACCTAACTTGTTGAAAAGGACTGGTTGAGACTATTTCTTTAAAGAAATCCAAGAATAAGCCTAAGGAAACCTGAAGAAGTAAGTTTGAATAGGATAAATTGATTCAATGAAGAAGCGGTAACACTATTCTTCAATAACTTGGAAACAGTGATGAAAAAGCACCATTTTCCTCTAAGTAGAATTTTCAACGTGGACGAAAGGGGTATTTCGAACCCACAAAACTTGTGAGAACTTTAGCACCTAAAGGTCAGAAACAGGTAGGAAGTGCTATGGTGTGCGAGCGTAAAAAGACAGTCACTGTTATGTATGCTTGTAGTGTATTTGGAATCTTCGTCCCTCCCATGTTTATAATCTCACAGGCGTCGCATGTACGATCTCGGCAGTATTTTCGATGGAGCATACGTCAAAGTTCCAACTATGGACAAAGCCATAGCTGGATTTAGGGCTGTGGGAATAATACCATTAAACCCTGACAAATTTTCAAAATCAGATTTTCACGATGTCACTATGGAGGAACCTAACATAGTCATTACTGCTGGAGATGATGAGGACAGGTTGGTATAAGACTTCGAGGAAACTAGTCGTGATTGTGGAATTCATACTTCAACAGAACATAGTTTTAGTGTCACATCTCAGAATGACATAGTTCTCCCTTATCATAGCACGCTTATGATTTCAATACACTCAAAAATATGTAATATTTTGTTCAGTTATAAAACAAGTAGAGAATAAAGTATATAGTAAAACCTGTAGCCCACCTTGTCGTTCTTTTTCTGAACCCATGCCATCTACATATCTAAGTGTTGTATGTTATGAAAATGTTTCCTTGATTTAAACATATATATTTGCTTTGCGCAGAATTACCCCATATTACGCGCAGAATTACCCACCTAGTTGGGTAATTCTGCGCAAATGTATAGTTCAAGTTTTTTGTCTATTGTCGAGTACTGGTATGAGCTTTTACTAAAACTACATCTTTAGCTTGTCTACTACACAGCAAACAATGGCTGTGCAAAGTTATGTCGTGATACTCTCAAAAACAGCGGAGAAATAACGATTTTTCCTTAAGTGCGCAGAATTCGACCACTTTCCCCTAGTAATAGTGCTCTGTCAAGATATAACTCTTTATAATTTCGATTGAATAGACAGTAAATAACAAACATATGTTGTAATTTTTGTAGTACTGAATTGTTCACGTAAATCAGCTTTCTTTAGACTATGTATTTCACACATCATGACACTTTCCGTTAACGGGGTATGACCCAAGCGTTTGTTTAAAATACTCTACAGCGACATATAGTCATTTCGTTGACCCAACGGTTAATGCAGTTGTTTTGCAAGTGAGTACCCATCGTTCCTAAACAACCCAATTTGGTTTAAAACTTTTTAACCACGCCGCGTGGTCATGTTTCAACCCAATCATTTTTCTCAGTGTAGTGTATTGTATTTTACGATGCAGAAATATGGTTACTACGGAAAAGTAACGACATAATTACATTCCATGACACTGCTGAACCTGTTGAGAAGTGGTTTCGCACACATGCAGATGAACTACAACTCTTCTCCTGATAATGCCCAAAACTCAATATTATTGAATCTCTTTTAGTCCTTGAACTCAGGTCCAAACACATGCCCATGTTTTTTTTTCGTGACTGATGAAACTGAGTGCTGTGAGAGAAATGGTTCAATGTTTGTTTGGTAACCATTCATGGCATATGTTTCCATTTCACGATCAGTCAAAGCTGGTATGTGCAGATGGTTCTCAAATTAATAAAAACACAAAAGTTATCTGAGGTGATAATAATTAGAGCTTGTGTTGTGTTAGAGAATCATATGTAGTACGTCAGACGGGGTGGAGCGGAGGTCTGTGTTAACCCTTTAGTGGGCAGTGTTGCTCTCAAGTAACATCTCATTCTATTGCGTTATCCGCACGCATTATGACTTCAGTGATCATTTAATTGGCATTATTACCTTCATACAATATTCATATACATGATTTGCGCGTCGCTTCTTTAGATATTTCTAATCTTCTTCAATAGGGGACAGTCAAATTTAGTATTGTAGAAAATTATCCCCTACGTTCCCCGATTTTTTTAAAAAAATCTTTTATTTGTGGTTTCTTCCTCTGTAGGAAAATATTTCAACGAAACTGTTGGTAATTACTAAGAGCATTCTTATGATATTTTACCATAATATGGCAATGCTGCTCAGTAGCTACACATAAGATCTATTTTATGGCAATATTGCTTTGAAATTAACACCCTGTATTTTGTAACCAAAGAACAAAAATACTTTAAAAATTACGAAATTATGATCAGGAAGACATGGTTCAACCATAAAAGCAAACTAAATATATTGGTTATGCCATCAATGCTTACCCATTTTAAAGCTGGTAGATCCTTTGAGTTTGAAAGATAACAAAACTGTATCTAACACGGACACTGTATTCAATTATTTGCTAGGAACAGTCTCCAAGCGAGAACTCATAGGAGTCTCCAAAGAAGCCTCAGTGGCAGGAATTGCCAAACATTGAAAACAGTTGTCTTTTAGAGCCGTACGAATTCTTCTTCTCATGCTATTGGTATTTTAACAATTTAGTTAATTGAAACATACGACCATACAGACACAAAAGGAAGTGCTTCATGTGAATCCGCTGTTACTCTGAGATATCAAATACACGTTTTCGTTTATTGTTACAAGAAACAAATCATGTGAGTTCATTTGCACTAATATCCAGATTTTCTACGATCTTTCCAGAGATCACGTGAAAAATGAGTTACGAAGAGGAGGTGAAAGAATAAAGCAGTTGTTGAGTAACGATATGGTAAGTAATCATATATATCTCTATAAATAGTAATGATAGGTGATTTCAGAATGATTAGTTCCAAATGAACGAACCCTTTAGTATAATGAAAAGATGAATCTTTCTATAACGAACCGGATTGACTTCGGCAGAATCAAAAGACGGATTTACTTAAGAGAATGAAAGATCGATTCACTCGGTATAAGTGACGGATTGGGGGTATTTGGTTGTTAGAAATAAGGGATGAAATCAATCGATAGACGATGGATTGGTATGAGTGGAATCAGAGGGAAATGATAGTCTAGATCCGGGCGGCATTGCATGAGAGGGAAGCAAATGAACCTATTTCACAAATGCTCATGTGTAAACAAATCCCCTTCTTCGCTTTTGCGTTCCTTGCTTACATACAAAAGCTAAAAATAAGCGAATGCTGCATATATTTTGAAACATAGCAGTCCTTTCTATGTTTCTACTTCTTTCCACGGCGTCCAAATCCAATTTTACAGTAACTTCTCAGTTGATAAAACTGGTTTCACTAGTCTGACCGTAAAAAAGAATCATATAAGAACTATATGGGAACCGTTCAATCATCGAAACGAAAGGATTCGATTCAGAGGAAGAATCGAATTCTTGCTTGGAGGAATCAAATGAACTAACCTAGAAGTTGAAATCGCATAATTTATGGGACCAAAGAATTTGTCGAGGAGGGACGAATCATATTTTGAATTGATTGAAAGGAATACTTTCGGGAAAAAGAAACAAATTCCCCATCACTAATAAATAGCATTTTGATACATGCAACTATATGTTATAATTTTATAATTCTGTACTGTTGTCAATGACTTAGAGTTTCTATATTGTTATTCTTTCACTTATTTAATTCTGTGTCTATGAACTTATGAAATGTAATTAACCCAATATGGTAAAATTATTTTTTCATTCGTCATATCTTTAACATAGATTTACTATAATAGAGGATGTCACGTATTTATAGACTAAGTATCATTGAGAAGCAAGAACGAATGCGAAATCAAAGTTAAATATAAAAATATTCGAAATATAGAATCGACTCTATTTCAATTCATTTATACAAAAAATGAAATTTACGTTTTGTGTCGGCTTTTCACGACAAAGTGGCTGAACGTATTCTGAGATTGATTATTTATTTATTTTTATTTATTACTTTTCCGCAAGAATAAAGCATCTCAGAAGCTCTTGAAGTTAGGAAGATGGAATTCAGTATATAAACTCCTAATTAAAAACAACATTTCAGCGTGATCCAGTGTTTTCGGAAATTCCCCTTCTGAAGGGAAAAGAGGGAACAATTTCTATGATATTCAAATTTCCGATTTTCTTTTCATATACTTTCAAATGTGAAGATTCATTTTAGGTGTGACATTACGTATGTAAACATTTAATTGAAAATAAACATTTTTTAAAATTCTCCTACTGAAGGGGGAATTAGGAAGGAGGATTTACGTAGCTCCAGTGAAATAAAAGTTGAAACAGCAAATATTTTAAAATCCTTGTAACGTTCCCATATACTTTTCAAATATGTTTTAAACCTTATTCTTCACGTTGGAAGAACGAGCATTCGGTTAGTGATGTATAAACATTATTAAAATGAGAATATACATCAAACTAACATTCATATTTTTTTAATTAATTATTGTTAAAGAATTTACTATGATTATGAAACAATTAATACATATCACACAATATGCTACTTCTATAACAAAAATAAGAGTTATGACTTTTTCATCCCGAATTATTTCTAGAGATATATGAAATTGAACTTTTTTTAAATTCTCCTGTATCAAATAATAAGGAAAATACTTATACAAATAGGAATTCATTATCAGTAGGAAAGAGAATGTCTGACGGTAGGGAGATTGAAAACAATACTACGTTTCATCAGCTGATTTTACAGATAGTGGAATATGCAAATAGCTGTAGATTAGAATTTTTCAGAAAACATCGTCTTTACGTGAGATGTTGCTCCAAAATTCGATATATTTATAACAGTATAGTATTATCACCTGTTTAAAATTGGTGCTATGTAAAAGAACTAGAATGGATACGTATGAATTCGCATTCGTTTTCAACATGCCACATGGAATAACTGTAAGCTTAATAAATGTCTCCGAATTCTATTACACCTCCATACTTTGTGGACATTCGTCTGTGCTCTAGAATTGGCGACATTCATTACCGCTATCATGAGTAGCCATTGCGAAATATCTCATATTATTCAGACACTGCTATTGTAAACAAGACGAATTTGTATATCTATAAAACATAAGAAGTGTAAAGAGCTAAATTCTTCTTCTTCAATAATAATCATTCATTGACGAAGAATTATATAATACTCTGTAAAGAATATACGTATAATCAGGGTGCGAATTGGCGGGGGGGATGCCAGGGATTTCCCCCCCTGCCAAAAATCTTTCCTACCCTGGAGAAGAAAAATTTTATCCCTGGCAGGGATAACTTTTTCCCCCTCTGGAGTATTTTTAAATGGACATAAAGATAAGATAGAAAAATGGAACAATTCTTACTTTGCGTAGCTAACCTAAATATTACTTGAGTGAAAATTTATGAAAGATCTCACATCTCAACTGTTTTGTACTTGTTAATATATATATATATATATATATATATATATATATATATATATATATATATATATATATATATATATATATATATATGTGTGTGTGTGTGTGTGTGTGTGTGTGTGTGTGTGTGTGAGAGAGAGAGAGAGAGAGAGAGAGAGAGAGGACTGGGTGCGCATATGGGTGAAATTCATCCCCCCCTGGGAAAATTTTTCAATTCGCACACTGCGTATAATGCTTTGAATTTTACTGAAAACAGTCTCTGAAATAGTTTCCTTCTTGTATAACTATTACAATTATCACTTCCAGTAGTTTCGCTTGACTCTCCACCTCTTTTATGTAGACATGTTTCTAACTCAGAATCACGTTCCAACAAAACTTGAAGTAGCCATCAATTCAAGAGTCAGTCACTTTACAGTGATTTGCAACATAAAAGCATTTCAAAATACTAATTATTCGTATTGGTGCAGAATAATCTAAGTTGCACTTTGAAATAAGCATATATACAGTTAAAATTTATCATAATACTCACTGATCATAAAAGTACTCTATCGTAAACATGTTATTACGTATTTTGATGAAATTGTTAGACTGCATACTCTCTTTTGCTCTTGTATATACATGAGTAACGCAGCAAAGTGCGTTAATCTAGCTATTTCTTTAAGTTATTTGGTTAATTCAAACGCATATACTATATATAGAACTGTATAAACATGCTAGTAGTTGTCCATATAGTCACTAGTTATATGAAATGATTATTTTTAATATAGACTATGTGGGTAATAAACAAGAATCGCATTTAATCCTTGGTAAAAGCTGCATATAACTCCCCGTGTAGTATTCTGTCAACAATTTGGTTCAAATGGATGCACTTCAATACTGTTTCCTTTTCAAGAGATTATGTAATTTTAAGTAACTTTGCATAAACCATTTATATGTATTGAAATTATTCTTCCAAAACTATTAAGAATAGAAAAGTATATGGGAAGTATGAAATCAAAGTTGTTATAAAATTGAATTACTATATCAAATATGTTGAGCCTTGATTGTATTGACAAACAGTTTCAAAGTTTAAACAACAATAAAAATAAAGCAAATAAAATTCAAAATTTGGAAATAAATCCATGATGCATGAATGATTTTGATTTCTAGGAATTGTTTGATCTTCCTTAGTGTTCATTTTACATTTAGTTTACATTTAAAGGGAAGTAATCCTGTGTGGGATCGAATCACGGGGAAACGACTGAATCTTTTGAAATGAATTTTCAAATATAGTTCAGGTATACATTGAACTGGGATTTTATCAGGTCACTTAAATTAAAATCCTAAAGAGGTTATAGAAGGAGTGAACATTTATGCCTAAAATTTCGTATCTCTTGAGTCACTAAAATTAAAAAGACGAAACTCAGTATATTCAAATCATTAAAAATAGTAAACATATGCCGTAATGTTTTTTTTTTTCTAAATTTCCGTGTTTAAGGAGAGAGAGGAATGGGTCATTTCCATTAATTGATTTCTACATTGAAAACAAGATTTAAAATTTATGCTAAAAATTGTGTATCTTATGGATGTCTATCATTACACTTATAATCAAATTCTTATTCTTTGGGAAGGGAAAGAGTTGAAATATTTTCTGTAAATTTATTCTCCACGTACGAAGAATGGGTATTTCATCTAGTAATTTAATAAATATAGTTTCTATACCACTTAGGGAAGGATAGTAAAGATAGCCTTCAACCTCTGTTAGTAACGAACGTGTTTTTAAAAGGTAACAAAAACATATTTTCTTCTTACAGAAATTGAAATTAAGAATGTTTTTTATGTTCTATTTTTTGAATTGTATCTAGAGCTGCTGTTATTCTAATTAAAGAGTACACATTATTATTTTCTTATATTTAGATAAGATTAAACATATTTTTATATAGGTATATAATAAAATTATTTTAATGTATGGATTGAATTCTTTTCAGTTCGACAACACCCGAGCTCTCCGAATGGCCGACCCAGAAGAAACAAACCTTTGTAATTCAATGGTGAGTAACTCCTAAGTATGTTGTATGTTTCTACTTCTAATTACATCAACCTAAAGCCATGGGTGAAAGTTAGCACATACATAAAAAAGATGATATTACCAAGCAAATTCATTCATTCATTGCAAATACCAATGCAATGATGGAAACACTGCTTACAAATCATCTAACTTGTTAAAATGCTGGAAGAGATTCGTGATTTTCCATTTGTCGCAATTTGTGGCGTTCCCTCTTCAGTATACTTTGGACGAACCTGAAGTACAAGTTCCGTAGCTTGCCTTGATGCGACCGACGAGCTGTGGTCCAGTTTTGGATTCCCACCCCCGATCATAGACATCCACAGCTAGCAGAGGCCAGAAATTCTCTACAAGGCTTGCCAGTGGGACTTAGGTGGATTGACATTCTGTGGTACAAATGGTGTTGAGTGCGCCGTCAACCAGTCAGTTGTTTTCCTAGCATAATGGATGGTTCCGTGGTCTGGCCAAAAAATATAGTTATTACCATGATGATGTATGTTAATGAAGTGAAACAACTTCGGTAAACGTCTCTTGGTATACATGTTGGCTTGGTATATACATGTTGGTGTACATTGCTGGACCAATAATTACTAACGAATAGTTGAGTAACACCCTTTGATTAAATGGCTATCCATACCATTATTTTTTTCTGAAATTTTTCCTTGTTTTTGTAGCGTACAGTAGCTGGTGTCCCCTTAATATCGTAAGTATAATATCCGATGTTTCTTGGTATTTCATCTCCGGTAAATGAAAAGTATTTTTCATTGTCCATGATGATTATTGTGTCGGGATACAAAATATCGAATGAAAGCTCCCTACACTTGCCTGCTATTGTAGCGAGTTGCTTCTCAGTATACTTGGGTGCTTTTTGACTCGTGAAATATTTCATACCTATTTCTGCAAATTCCAGGCAATTTCTTGAGATACGAAATTTGCCAGCCATTTTCTGACCACATGTCCCAATAGTCTCACATGACCCTCTGCAAGTTTCTTCAGTTGCTCTTGTTATTGCGAGTCTGTTTACTGGACAGACACACCTTAGCAATTTTTCAATCACAAGACCATTTTAATAGTGTTTTATGAATGTTGTTAGTTTCTTAACAGTGAGTTTCCCGTTTGAGGTCCTATATTTTTGATTAGATGCAAATTTTCTCGTAAACTAGAACTTATACATATTTCTGTGGTCATGGTGAATAGGGAAGGGTCATGTCTCAACTGCAGCATATTTTAATAGTTTCTTCAAAAACTTTAAAGAAAAAATATATAAATTCTCAGAAAATAATAAGAGAATTATTATTATTTCATAAGAATTCGATCTAGAAGTGGAGAGACAATTTTAAGAATTCAGAAACTTTAACCCCTTACCGCACGCCGTGCCATGAGTTGAGTTGATTTTAGTTTAGCGACTCGTTCAGCAGGGAGACTATATGAGACGTGGACCTACTGATTAACGTGGAATCCGAACCACATGAGCTCCCGCCGGGAATCGAACCCGGGTCTCTCACTCCAAAGGCGCGTACGCTAACCGCTTAGCCACGATTGAGCTCATGCCGTGCCATATATGGCACATACCCTTTTTTCACTTTAGCTTTTTTGTGATTTATCAAAGGCATCAAATGACTGTTTTGTGTGCTGTGTAAGATATTGACGTGTACGAATATCAGATTTTGGTGTCATCTGGCATGTTCTTTGTGAGCTGTAAGTGTGTCATATATGGCACTTACTTATTTCTCGTCGGAATTAAGTGAAAAATCTAAAATTCAAGTTTTAATTCATTCTTCAAGTTCCCATACGGGGATTTCCAATACTGGTTATTTTTCTCCGATAAAAGAAAAAGTCATGCAGAAAGGGGTTAATAACCGGTTCACGTCAACCTCCTGAATGATACCCCTGGCCACTTGTATTTCACTCAGAAGATTATAAGTCTTCTCTACAGTGATTTCTTGTATTTCCGAAATACTGTACATTGAATTTTACTTTGTGTACATCGCGGATTTGATCAATGGGGGCTAAACATGTCCACATGTGATTTCTTAATTGTAAAATTCAATCAAATGCTAAAAACTATTTTATATTACATAAATTTGGACATCAACGGTGTGTATGATTTAATAGCGACCTAATCTTTGTCTTTGAAAATATTAATTTCCTCTCATTTTTCATTATTGATGGAATTTTTATGTCTACAGGACCTGGTTGTATTTCCAAAAATAGCAATGAATAGGAATAATGAATGGCGTTATATTGTTAATGATGAAGAACATATACAACGTGTTCGAGTTGAAATATGTGTGTAAGTATGTTTACTAAGGGAGATTTTATTAACTGCTTTTCAAATTACAATCTCTTAGTGTATCTAATTATTTTTTCTTTCGGTTAGTGTATTTAAAAAATGAATATTAGACTGTTTACACATTAGTCTTTTGCAGTATGTTGACATTGATGTGTTTGAAATGGCCATACAATTACTACAAAATTTATATGAATATTGCATACGGGAGTATATGGCGTATACACACCTAATATTTTTATAGTATAGTGCATACTTACCTTACATTTACGCAAGAACGAGTGATTACGGGGTAGGTATACGTTATAGTTTTAAAAGGCGAATCCCTACCAAACATCTTAGTATCATGTCTCTGCTTTTAGCCCTTTAATTAGGAGCATTGATAGCATTACCATTAAAATATTTAGTTTGCTTTTATGGTTTCATAATTTCGTAATTTTTAAAGTATTTTGTACTTTGGTTACAAAATACAGGGTGTTTATTTCAAAGCAACATTGCCATAAAATAGGTCTTATGTGTAGCTACTAAGCAGTATTGCCCTATTATGGTAAAATATCATAAGAATACTCTCAGCGATTACCAGTAATTTCGTTGATTTTTTTTTTCCTACAGGGCAAGAAACCACAAATAAAAAAAAAAATTAAAAAACTTTCGCGGAACGTAGGAGATAAAGCTTCTACAATACTAAATTTGACTGTCCCCTGTTGACGAAGACTAGAAGTATCTAAAGAAGCGACCAGCCAATCATGTATATGAATATTGTACTGAATGCTCATGTATATGAATACTGGAAAGCAATAATGCTAATTAAATGATCACTGAAGTTATAATTCGTGCGGATAACGCAATAGAATGACATGTTGCTTGAGAGCAACGCTGCTAAATAAAGGGTTAAGCCAAAATCAAACACTATCAGTTTACCTATTACTAGAAGCGGAATGCACTCCTAGCTTGTACATATGCTCTATGATAATGTAATAAGCCTTTATGCCTTGCGTTTGGCCCATGGGATGTACTGTAAGCATGCTTGGTACTGAAGTTGAAAAGATTATGCGTGTTACATATTACGCGTTTTCTTATAAGAATAAGTTTGATTGATAATATTTTCCTTACATGTTTCTTTATATAAGTTGTTCATATAAGGCATCAATTCCTCTGTGGTCATATTTATATTTTCATCTGTTGTACAGAAACGGAAAAACTGGAATTTCTTTTTGGCTTTTACAAGTATTATTAACATTTAGCGAAAAAAAAAAGTCCGAAAATGAACCATACAGTATACTAATCGATGGCACTTAATGAGTTGAATAAAGTTATGTGTGTCCGTGTGTAAGCTCATGCGTAGGTTTAAACTAGAGAAAGATCAATTTCTTTGTAACACTAAAAGCTGATGCTGTACGAAAACTATATACATTGGAGCTCACAAGTTTTCAAAACTCCAGATTTTTGGGAGCATCTACTGTGATCCTATTATTTTGGCACGAGAACTTTACCGCTTTGCATCCGTGGTAGTTCTGTCTATAGGATCAAATTTCACGAAAGTTGAATTGAGGTCTGAGAGGGACCACAGATCATATGTCAAAGTATAAGTCTTAAAATTGAAACCAAAAGAAAACAACTTGATAAAGATCATACATACTATAAACAAAAGTTTGGAAGTGAGGCAAATTATTAGTACTCAGAGCCGTAGCTAGAGATTTCGGCGCCCGGGGCGAAGTAGAATTCGGCGCCCCCTACACTCATCTTACCAATCATTTTATATATATATATATATATATATATATATATATATATATATATATATATATATATATAGGGCCTGATTTAGGGGGGTGCAAATGTGCACGTGCAACCCCCTTCGTTGTAAATATACAATATCTAAAATGAGAAGCTACCAGTGAAAATAGCAACACTTTCCGAAACTTTCTTCTATCGTGTTTCCGTTTGGACAGAGCTTTGAAAAAAAAAAAAAAAAAAAAAAAAAAGAGTTTAAGTCGATTTTCTAAAGGTTGAAGGGAAAGTATTCACCAAGCAAAACAATATAACATTTCTCAAGTAGGGAAGAAAACAGAAACCACGAGGAGAGAACATTTTTTCCTGCATAAGACTTGCGACCCTCTTTAAAATACTCCCCCTTCCCCCGTTCTATGGATCAGTTCTCAGGGGTATAGAATATTGTCGCCTGTCACTTTGAAAAGTTTCAGTGTGATTGGTTATTTTGGTAGATATTGGCATAGGCGCCGACTTTGGGGGGCAGAACACTTTTGGCCCCTTCAATATTTAAAGGTAGGGTCCTCGCCCCCCCCCCTCCAAGATAATAAAGTCGAGGAAAAATTAACAAAGAGGAGCAAGAATTTCTGTCGTAAACTTTGTCGTGCCTTTAATTCAATATTAAGAACAGTCTTCTTATTCGATAGAAAACATCATTTTCAAAACTGTGTTTAATAGAGCACTGAAGCTTCAACCAACACTCTGGCAGCACTGATATGAAAAGTGAAGATCAATGTGGTGTGTAAACTTCCAGTGAAGTTCCCAAATTTTGAACTTGAATTTGTTTTGATGCCTTGAGACAAATTTGACTTAGGTCGTGAATTTCCCAGTGGAGCGGATGCAGCGGAAAGAGGTCCGTGGGGGGAGGGGAGAAGGGGCCTTCATCAAGCAGTTGATATAAAACGACTGAATATAATGATATATTTATTCATTGTTTGCCCCCCCCCAATATTTTCTTCAAGTCGGCGCCTATGGATGTTGGTGCACTCCCCCTCAGACGATCCTGGACCGGCCC
Organism: Thermobia domestica; assembly: GCF_964235325.1. Taxonomy (NCBI): domain Eukaryota; kingdom Metazoa; phylum Arthropoda; class Insecta; order Zygentoma; family Lepismatidae; genus Thermobia; species Thermobia domestica. The sequence continues at coordinate 236,594,004 of NC_137454.1, read as the reverse complement.
TGTATATATATAAGAAAAGAAGCCTTTGTTGTTATTAATCTTCTTAGAAGACCATTGCAACAACTAAAAACGATCATTATGTATCCTTTTTCAAATAAGAGCTGTTTTCAAGAGTGTTATTTTGGACTTTTTGGTAAACTTGACAAAACTACCTTTAGTTGTATACAGATTCACTAGGAGAATGGTTATGGAATGTTACGACCATTTACAGCGTTTCATACTATCGATAAGAAATGAAATTTCAATATATTAAAAACTATGTGTTTTTAAATTGTTCGAAATGGGTGACAGTATTAACTTCCAGTAATAATTGTAAAATTTTAATTTTATTCTGTATGTGACCACATCAATAGTATTTTAATTTCGATCTTTTTACGGTAAGAAATATTTTGTGAAAGGTAATGAAAATTCAGAAGGAACCTTCTTTGTAAATTTCTAAATATTGATCGATGGAGATGAAGAACATGTTCAATGTTTGTACTTAAAATCTAAAATGTACTTTGGCTGCTGAAATGTCTGAAATTATAGTAATTACTTAATTTCTTAATGAACGAAAGTTCTGAATTTAAGGTATTTATTATTAATTAACATATTAAAATACACTAACACGTACATACATAAAGAGTGTGTGTACTTATCTTTTATGTGTATGTAGATAGATAAAAACATCACACAACTAGACACTTATGCACAAAATAATATGCTGGCGATACAAAAAAATTGATGAAAAATGACCTCAATAAATACCTCCAAATTGGAAGCATTTGATATGTCAATGGAGTTTAAAAATAAATCATTGGTAGTGATAAGAGTCTGAAAAAGTCGAATTTCGTTTGGCTAAGTTCTGACCCCTTAAGCCCCTATTCTACAACTGCTTGAAGTTCGAAAATGTTATTGTTCTCCTCATTTTATTTTTAATTTTACCTTTATTTTTAATTTTCCCGCGCAAACAGCAGCTTGAATGTGTCTCTTCACTCTTCTCACTTTCATACCTTCATTCTCACCGTCGCACAGTGGGGCCAAACCAGACAATTCTTAGCAAAAACTCGAAAAATGAAGTAAAAGATTGACTCGATATAATTTGTTATAATGAAACCTTAAAAGTGTACACATAAGATAGTGTGCAGGAAAAGAAGTGATAGCAGTTTACAATAAACTCATGGGACGTGTAAATTTGGTTATCCGCTGAAGCCGGAGAGGCGCTGCTTAGTGACAGAAGATAGGAAATTGACTTTGAATGCGACTGTTCCTCCATTGCATGCAGATATTCAGTGGCTGGTGAAAATGGTGACACGGCCGATATGTATGTATCGTTTTGTATATTTAGAATGTTGATGTGATCTGTAGTCAATAATCATATTTCAAATGATGTTGATGCTAATATCATTATCACATCACTATGATAATCCCCTACTTAATATCATATTTGGAAAATACTGTGGTACTGAAAGCATATAAACAATCTATGGACCGTAAGATAGATCAATATTAAAAATGATGTTTATCAATTCATTATTGTGTTTTTTGTGATGCGTGTACAGAAGTGACATTGAAATCAACTAATAATGAGCCTCCGCTTGCTCGAACTCAGAGTGTTCCAATCAAGCCCTGAAATGAGCTCACGTAATGCACGATGCAATATATGAAACAGGTCACTGATGCGTGTAAATCATAATATGTTTAATACATCTGATAATATATTCATGTCGAGAACTTGTGATGAAATAATTTTTATATTGAAGCGTCCTTGCATCTTCATTGTCATAACGAATCCTCCACAACTTTGAAATAATTTGAGAAGCAAGAACTTCTCTTCAATTTTATTACTCTTTACTTGTAAAATGAATAAGTACACTTTTTCCTTTCATGCGTAAGAACGTAAACCAATCGTAAATTAACAAACCAAAGCATATTGCCCACGCGTTTGTTTATGCCAATCATATAATCTGTTACATAATTTAAGAGCGAATATAAGGAATATTTCCTTTTATGATGTAAAATTATGTTTTTGATGAAATAATGTCAAAATAACATTATTGTAGCCTCTGCACACACCGAACTAATTGGTTTTCTTTCCATTTTCTGCTTCATATTACGAATTCTTATTTTTGCCAAGAATTCAGTGCTTTGGCCCCACTGTGCTTCGTGATTAATGCGATTGGGTAGAAAAACGTTTTGAACTGAGCAAACTCGTCACTGTCAAAACTCCGAATGTGACTTTGTTCGTTTCTGGTTTTGAAAATGCTCCTGCGTTCGCTATAAGTCATTACTCGGCACCTTGTATACCACATGTCATTAAGAAATAATCTATAATAACTCTTCAAGTAATAAGTAAAAACTTGTGACTTATTTAATCTCTTGGATTGCGAGCGAAGCGAGCAAGAAAATTTTAAAGAAATCTACGTATTTCATTGATAACCGACAGCAATATTAATCTAATAGGGCGCCAATACTTTCTGGGCGCGACTCATCTTTTACTCATGTCCAACACCACTTTTTCTTTTTCCTTGCTCGTTCGGCGCCCCCTTGCTATCAGCGCCCGGGGCGGGCGCCCCGCTGGCCCCCCTTAGCTACGGCTCTGTTAGTACTGTTTGGAAAGTGTAGACATAGAGGATCAATGAAGTGACAAATATTTGAAAGAGAAAATAGCTTTCCAAAATATGTAGTTCTTAATATCTTGTTGACATGCTGACGTTCAAAACGCCAAATATACCATACTTTGAAAAGTGTTTATGATGGTTTCGTATGTTCCATTGTTGCTTGTTGAAATAGTAACGACGAGCATACATATAAGCAGTGGCGTATTTTGGATATGATTTTTTCGGGGTGGGGGGCTTGAAAACCAATAAGAAGCATTTGTGTTGTACGGATAATGCGAAAAAATAAAAATGAAATTATTTCGGTGGGGGTGTTGAACTCGATAGCCATACCCTAAATACTTTACTGCATATAAGCTTCCACTGAGAGACAATTGAGCAGGGAAGTATGTATATTGACCGTCGTAAACATTTTTCAAAGAATAGCGTTTCTAGCTCTTTTATAGCCAGCATATCTATAAAATATAGATGACTGCAAGGTTTAGAAGTTACTTTCTCCTTCAATTTTTTTATCACTGGATTATTTTCTATGTTTACACTTCCCAAACAAAACTTTCATCTTGCCTCATCTTAAACATTTTTGTTTGTACTATGCAATATCTATATCAAATTGTCTTTTCTGGTTTCAATTTTAAGAATTATAATTTAACATAGTATCTGCAGTACCTCTCAGCACTCTTAAAAATTTCCTTGCTCAGAAATGAGAAAAATGCAAGTTCAAAACAAAATAAGTAATGTTTACTCATATTTGAGAAAAAATGTCTCATTATTTCCAAATGTGTTTTCATTTGTGAGCTCAAGGCAAATTTTCAAGTTCCCATTTATGAGATTTTTTCACTTCTTAAAATTGAGAATGAAATAGTGCGTGATTTGCAATATCATGGATGATTAAAAAATAACGGTAACAATCTTACCTAAATAATATTACTGTGTTTTACTAGGGAGTAATATTGCTAGGGATCAATTACTATTCAGGAAACGAAATAAAGGATTTCAGTTGTAGCAGAGTGCGAATGGATATGAGCAGGGCCGGCGCTAGCAGTTTCGCCGCCCTGGGCGAAATTTTCACATGCCGCCCCTTTAATTCGCAAACCTTATTTTAACAGAAGACGTTCAAGTGTCACGAAAAAGTAAGATGCCCCATTTAAAAACATCTATGAAATGGAAAATAAATAAACAATTGAACTACCCTTCTCGAAGGTTTACGTAATATTTAAACGGTTACACACATGACACAATATTCAGTATGCTCAATTTCGCTGTATATCTGTGATATACAGAAGCGAATGCAAAAATTATTTTTTTAAAACATATGTTTTAGTCATGACTAAGAATTTTAATTTTTAAGCTTATTTTATATCAAAAAGGTGTTTCCAAGAGAGTATGGAGGATGACGATAATATAGTGAATCAGATATTACGGCAAGCTAAGTGATTAGCCTAAGCATTATAATTTCTGAATACAATGGAGATATATAAAATTTAACATACCTTAATTGAAAGAAACTTTTCTTGCTTTGATATGAGCAAATTTCTGTATCACATTCGAGTAGTCCGATGTTCCAGCCAATTCATGTTTTATTCATATCGTCGCTAGACCACTCAAGCGTGTTTCAGACATGAAAGAACGTGGATAGTTTTTAATAAGCTTAGATATAAGTTTCGAAAAACTTCTTTCTCCACTTGCCACTGTTACCGGTAAGGTTAACAAAATCCTAAGTGCCACACTGACATTGGGAGCAAAGACGTGTTGGGGTCCCTGGTGCGATCCCAGCTCGCGCCGTGTGGACTTTGTGGTGGACAAACCGTGCTCGTAAGTTTTCTCGGGGTTCTCCCGTTTCCTTCCACTTTCTTCATTCTATCATTTCATTCATTTCTCATCTTCACCGTTTCCTTTACGTCCCAGCACCAGCATATCCGTTTGACGTAAAACTCATAGATTTCATTTCATTTCATTAATCTTAAAATCTCTTTTGGTGAACTTTTAGGCTTAATTATAGCGGATAACGCTTTCAGTTCGTCTTCCAAATTACTGGGATTAATATCTTTCGATTCTTGGTGTGTTAAAATGCTGGCAAGTTTAGTACAATTTTCTGACAAAAGTTTAGGTAGCATAATATCTTTAAGGTTACTTATATCGTAAAGAAAATCGAAATACTCGCTGTGATGTTTAAGTTGCTCAAACATCTCTCTTAAAGTTAACATAATCACGTCTAGAACTTTGTAATAAAAATCGATCTTGTATCTTGTTTGTGGATCTTCAATTGCTTCATCCTCTGCCTCGTACTGAAACTCTCTCTTCTTTCGCCTTCGAGCTTACAGTGTAGTACCTATCCGTGGATCATCCATATACAATGCTGATGCTAACTCCATCGCATAAACTAAGTAAGAATGAAACTTTGCATCATTTCTGCCTCTTTCAAAGTACTCAGGTATATTTTCGAGAAACCCGACTGCATCCAATACATGAGAATGAATGCTTTGGAGACTTTTGCTTACTATGTTTACGTGGAGTAAAAAGTCATACCGGATATCAAGTGAGCAAAGGAAAGTAAAGGTCATGGAGCTGATTTACTATACACAGAGCATCGTGGGTGACTATTCTATCTGTTCTATTGTCGTTACTTATTTGAAGTAAGACATCATAAGCCTCCCCTATTTGATATCTAACGTAAGTAAAGTCAGAGCATCAATTCGGCTCTCCTACTTTGTGGTGCTTAATGGTTTTAAAGTGAGAATACTAATATGCTCCTTTAGTATGGCCCAACGTTGAACTGACGCAAAAAAAAAAAAGTCATAAACTTTTTAACTATACAAAAAAAAATAATGAAACGGCGTACTAAGATACTGTGGTTGCATCGTTAAAGACAAGGTCTAGTGAATGACTACTGCAAGGAACATAGAAGACTCGGGAACTTATTTCTAAAATTCTCTTCTGAATACCTGAATGTTTGCCTTTCATATTGGAATCATTATCATATCCTTGGCACCTCATGTCTTCGATAGGAATGTTTATTTACTTTAGCTATTTAATTATTTTTTCTGTCAGTCCTAGACCAGTGGTGTCTATTATCGGTACGAAACTAAGAACGTGTTAGCAAATTTTTACGAGACATTCTCCATTATTGTGTGTAATTTGTACACAACGAAAGATTATTGTCATTTGTTCTGTAACAGAAAGACGGCAAGGGAAATATTGAATGAGATACCTGTGGCTAGTAGTTTGATAACTGAAAATGAAGGGAATGTTCCGAATTTCATGAATGTGAGTGAAGTACGTAAGTTCAATTACATTCCCAGATGAACACAACTTTATTTTTCCATGTGGACCTATAACGAAGCATTATATTTTGATAATATTCTTTTCTGTTTCCAAATTTTGCCGCCCATTGGAGTTGCCGCCCTGGGCGGTGGCACGGCTCGACCCCCCCTCGCGCCGGCCCTGGATATGAGTACGCAGTAGGTGACGCAGCTAAGGTGGCGTATGGATACATGTCATGTGACAGCGGCGAGGAGCAGCACACATATCAACATTCGAACGTAAATTTGGGTGAATTGTAAACATATAACCATAGACTAAACGTTACTGTGGTACGTTCGTTGGGTGTAGAACGCTGACCCCCCCCCCCCCCTCACACAGCTTATATAGGCTATAGCAGTCAGGTTGGCTCCTTTATGTATCAAAGCTCAGTACTCAATTCACATAATAACGAGTGCAGCAATAACAAGTGAAGGCGGGTTAGAGCCCCGTAGGGCACGTTGTTTTCTATATTACAATAGAACGGGGAGGCATGTCAATGTTTTACATCCTTCCCCATGCGTTATAATGTAAAAAATAGCTTATGTACGGAAACAAAGAATACATAAGTCATCTGTGTAGTTAGAAACAGCGTTACAAAACAACGTACGATTTATTATTATGGAATTGTAATACAAAGGTACTTTGTATTGATCACCGAGCATAGATTGGCGCCTCCTTTTTTTCACCACCAGTAATCGTTTTAATGACACACGTTTGCAGGTTATTTGTGGCATAGTACTGTACGCATTTCCTCTTAATTTAACGTAGAGGCTGCGGTAGCTCAGTGGTAGAGCGTTCACCTGTGATGCGATGAGGTCCTTGCTTTCATCCCAGGATTCTCAGCTCGCGGCAAGTGGGTTTTCTGGTGGATAAACACAGTGTGCATAGGTTTTCTCTGGGTTCTCCCATTTCTTCCCGCTTTCTTCATTCCACTATCTTTTTCATTCTCGTCATCATCGTCTCCTTTAGCCTACCCAACACAACTGTGGGAAGTAAAACTCAAAGATTTCATTTATTTTTTTAATTAATAGAGATGGATAATAATGGTGTAATGAAAATGTGGACATACGTTTCTTGGCAGTTTTTGCATGGGTTTGTGACATTGTTTCCAATCTGAATTGAATCCTTAGCAGTGGAGTTTCAGCACATTTATGAGGGGCAGAAACTGTCGCATGCTCCTGCCGTAATGAAGAAGATGGAAGGTAGGGGCTGAGTCCTGGAACTCCGGACCTTCCCCGAAATCGCTACTTTTATGTAAATTTTATCTAATTTTAGGGGCAATTTTACATATTTTAATACAATTTGTCCTCGTATTGAACTTGAAACCCCTCTGAAATAAATTCCTGTGTACGTTTCTTGTAGGAGGAAACTGGAGAATGCTGGAAAAGCCCACAAACACGGTGTTTTCTCATGTACGCAACTTTTTTATGGTAGCGAAGTAGGCATATTGAACTGCGATGACTTAGTGGTAGCACTAGCCTCCGATGCATGGGGTCCCTAGTTTGATTCCACCTCCGTCAAGTGGGCAGTGTGAGTAAACATCTTATGTGTGTTTTCTCGGGATTACCTCACTTTCTTCATTACAGTATTTTCGCTCATTATCATCATAACGTCTCCCTGGGCTTCATAGCATAATCCTGGGACGTTACACACCAGCAGAAATTGTTGCCGTTATTCTGAAGTAGACGGATAATTCTTGAATCTGAATCATCAAGAAGTTGGTATAATGTTAGAGGAAACGGGAGAATCTTGAGTAAACCACGTCTATGAAAAAGAAAAGTCTTGAGCAAGTGGATAGTGATAAAAAGGAAAATGTTCAACTGTCTGATGCAATAGAAATAAGTAACGCATCTAAAGTACTAGTCGTCGTGGTATTCGTGGAATTTTCTTGAGTTGAAGTGAAGATTTAAATGTGTTATGTTTTAAGTAATATCAATAACTATAAATGTTTATTTAATATAAATTCTGGGTGTACTAATAGTTTGAATTTTTTTGCATGTTTATATTTTGTTTATATCCTTTTACGTCTTCTCGTATTTGCGAATCCCGTTTCTGTGCACCGTTTCTCGCTTTTGAGGAAGATATTTCTCAAATTTTTTTGAGAAATGTGTTTCTCAAAATTGTGGTTATACGTCTCATTTCCTGAAATGTTACTTTCTCAATTTTAAGAAAAAATACATTTTTTCTCAAATTTGAGAAAGCATTTGCACCCTCAGAAATGAGACATAATTCCTCGCATTTGAGTCATTATTTCTCAAAATGATTTGAGAAAATCGAAATCTCACTTTTAAGAATGTATTACTCGGTGCACAGGTAAGAAACGGATGTTCTCAAACACGAGGATTTTTTTCTCGAATTTAAGAAACCATTTTTAACAGTGAGACCTCGATTCAACTGTCATCAAATTTCATCCTCACAGACAGGAGTACCTCGGATGCAGGAGGTTAAAGTTATCGTGCCAAAATAATAGGATAACAGTGAATGCTTAAAAAAATTCTAAAACTTTTGAGTTGTAGTGTAACTAATTAAGGTGAAACTGATATTATTATATACTCTTATTAAACTCTTCATTATGGCACAATCACATGATGATAACACATAGTACAACGTTTTTAGGAAGTTTTCTTTGTATAATTCCAGTTTGTTAAATTGAATTATGATTTATATCCTGATATGTTAAGCATAACTTCCAAAAAGGTTTGGGAATTAAGTTATTTGAACAGTTACGGAGCATATTTTCCAGTTTTATCTCATGACTTTTTGTTTGTTTGTTTGTTTGTTTGTTTACCTAGCATACCTGATTAAAACAAAATCTTGATTATGAATCTTATTGATAGTAATCCATTTTCTTAGAAAGGGAAACAGGTGTTAGACATTTGTCTAGCTAAGATTTTATTCTAAACAACTTCAACTTTTGCTTGAAGTTAACGTATGCTTTATGATTTTATCAACACAATAAAAAAAAAAAATAACTAGAAGTGAATAATTTTATCAAATGTCAAAAAATTAAATGTATTTGTATTAAATGTATGTTTCCAATAGAAAGATGTAATTATTATAGTACAAGAATTTGATTATAATTGGCATTTTAATTTTCCATGGAAATAAATGTTATTTTACCTTGAACTTTATATGTGCAGTCAGGGACTAAGAACAGTTGGTTTTCACAGTTTAGGTTCTGAAGTAAATACGATGTATGATAAGAAGTTCATCGAAGCCCTGTAGCATTGGGAGGAAAGGAAATTTTTAAGGAATAAAAGACATATAAAACAGTGATTTATTTAGTTCTCTTTAGACTAACAAATAGTGCTAGTAATACAAGTTGCTAAATTTCACACAAATTCAAGTCGCTGTTTAGTTTTGTAAGAAATATTTTCACTTTAATCTGACACATAATTTCGATGACTATTTTCATTCCACACCGATTGTCGAACTGTGTCGTTATTTGCCAGATGAAGATCTATACTGATTTTTTAAAATATATTCTTACAAACAGTATATGTGTCACTGTTAGGAATATGCACGTCAATATTAGGATTTTTTATGTCAATGTTACAAATGTACATCACCGTTAGGAAAAGAAATATTCCGCTAATCAACCGTATATATTTATGCACATGCAATACATAAATAATTAAACAAACATTGCAGCAAAATAAAATGTTATTGGCTTTGTAACAACATAAAAATTCGTTTTACTCAATTTTCCCTTAACCTACTCATGAGAATTACCCTCAAGTTATATTGTCGAGCTTAATGTGATCTATCTTTGGGCAATATTGTAATTAAATAGAAATTAAATTTTAAGGTTTTATTATAATTTTTGGCTATGTGACATCGTCCTATTAATGTCGTAATAAAAAGCTTAATGAACCATACTTCAATATCAGTTTTATATTAGTAAGTAGCATGGTTATCGTACAACATCGATTTTTTAAAAGGTTTTCATAGTCATTTTTTCCCATTTTCTCGAAGACTATGCATGATAATCTATACTTATCACTCTTATTAGATTCTTCAGATAAATGTGGGCTGTCGATTCTTATATGTCTTCTCCTCGGACAGCTAGTTTTTTGGTAAAAACTAATAGTATTGTAGAATGTAAGGTTTGTTGTAGAGATCATTTCCATCACTGACAGACAACGTGAATAAGTTCAAGCAAGCACTTAGGTTTCCATTAACGGTTCATTTTGAGGAAGTATTATCCTTTGAATTACTGTTCCTCAATAATTGTGATCTCATTCTTTTCGTCTTTCTTTTAGAATATACTGTATTCCGTTATTGTTATTATTGCTATTTAAATGAAATAACTAGTAAGTCATTTTCTATTTAAATACGTTCAATAGCAGTTTCTTTTTCGTTTTTAAATTACCTCCTATCATCAGAGATGTTCACCCTCGCGAGGGTGGCCCTCTCGAGGGCATCCTCACCCTCAAGTTCACTCGCCCACAGTGACGCGAGGGCGAGGGAGCGCGAGGGCGAAGAATTCAATAACGATCTTTTTAAATGAATTAAATGTAGACACCGTAAATTGATAACACTTAGTGTAATCCACTTCATGCAGGGCGAGGGTGAGCGAGGGCGAGGACAAGCTTCGATGGCGAGGGTGAGGGTGCGCGAGGGCGAGGAAAAGCTTCAACGAAGAGGGTGAGGGTGCGCGAGGGCGAGGACAAGTTTCGGCAGCGAGGGCAAGGGTGAGGAAAAGCTTCGATGGCGAGGGTGAGGGTGCGCGAGGGCGAGGAAAAGCTTCGACGAAGAGGGCGAGGGTGCGCGAGGGCGAGGACAAGTTTCAGCAGCGAGGGCGATGGTGCGCGAGAGCGAGGACAAGCTTCGATGGCGAGGGTGAGGGTGCGTGAGGGCGAGGAAAAGCTTCGACGAAGAGGGCGAGGGTGTGCGAGGGCGAGGAAAAGTTTCGGCAGCGAGGGTGAGGATGCGCGAGGGCGAGGACAAGCTTCGATGGCGGGGGTGAGGGTGCACGAGGGCGAGGAAAAGCGAAGGCGCGAGGGCGAAGAATTCAATAACGATCTTTTTAAATGAATTAAATGTAGACACCGTAAATTGATAACACTTAGTGTAATCCACTTCATCAAAGTCAGTTATTAGTTGATCAATAATTTTAATTGATCTTAAATTAGGATTATCTTATAAATCATTTTTTCATTAATATTTTGTATATTGTTATTTTATAATTTAATATGTTTATGTATTTTTATGTATATTCTTTAATATATTGGATTCACCCAATATATTAATTTTCTTCTTTAAATAAATAAATAAAAATAAATAAATAAATAAATAAATCACTACTGTTAATGGTTTAATTGAATTGTCAATTTTGTAAATAAAATCTCATTCTAATATAATTACGTTAAGTGTAGATCGCAACTATCTAGGCCAGCCCACAAACTGTTTTTAATTGAAATCCTATCCGTTTTCCAAGTACCCAGTTACAAAACTATTAAGCCAATACTGAAAACTAAAAACGAAAATATTTATTGCAATTAAACGATTAACACGATTGGTATTATTGGACAGGAGCACGTTGGCTCAGTGCTACAGCCAATCTCTGGTTTCAGGGGTCACTCGTTCGATCCCAGGCCAAGTGAGTTCGATAGCGTATACTTGGGTTTTCTCGGGATTTTCCCGTTTCCTCCCGTTTTCTCATTCCACCTATTATTTCATCATCATTCACTTGCAGTTCTATCAGTCTCCTTTAGCCATCGATGGCATAACCGTTGGATGTTAAACTAAAGATTTATTTTTTTATTATTATTTTATTTTATTTTTAAGATTGGTATCTTTGAAAGCGTTTTTAATATAGTGTAAGAATATGCAGCGCACAGTCTTGAAAAGGGAGACTATTTTGGGCGTCCAGTAGGCTTCTTTCTGTGATCTGTTACCCTTCATTATCGACGTTTTTATTATTTTTTTTCGCTAAATAGGATATTAAAATAGAATGATTTGGTTCTATATCGCAAGTTTTAAAGCTCCCTGACAACTGATATGTAGTTAGCAAAGCATAGGAAAACTTAGAAATAAAGAAGCAAAACTACCTTAAGTATTCGGCTATGGTTCATCTAATCATGGGCGTCGTAACGAGGGGCTTGGGTGGTCGCGTTCCTCTGAGATTTTCGTCACACGTATGTAAGCAAACTAAGAAAATAAAAGCATATATTCAGGGGTGTAGTCGAGAGTATACGAAGGTGTATTGCTCAATCTTAGTCATTTGCGCATACTTTCTGCTTCAAGGCGTGTAGTACTATATTCAAAACTAGCATATATAACCTGTGAATTTTTTAAGACTAGCGTATACCCTGTGAAAATTTTAAGACTATGGTGTACGCCGTGTGAAATTTTAGGACTTGAGCAGGAAGTTTTTGATAGTCTATTATTGCAACACAGCCCCTGCCCGCTGCAGCCCCTAGTTATTCGCCTCTACTTTCTAAACATTTTCTATATATTTTACATCCCTGGAGTTGGTGGCCCCGCATTGTGGAGGTTGTGGGGACATTATCTAAGCCTTTGGTCAAGTGACCTTACATTTGTACCTGTCAAGTGACCTTACATTTACATAGATTACTATTGAGATAAGTGGGTAAAACTGCATTCAGGTTTACACCTATAATTTCATGATTCTTAGTGTTCATCCTCCCGAAGGGGAACTTTCGAAGGTGTCCTCAATTCTAACTATAGAGAAACGTTCTCACACAACAGAATAAACATAATTTCAAACCGTTCATGATCTATATTTAGAAAAAAATATCACTCTACTAACGTAATTTGCTGTTTTGGAAAATATAAGTGTTACTTATGAATAGAGATGCAAGGGCTCGAAAAAAAACCGGCTTTTTTGGAAAAAAACTCGGCTTTTTCTGCTTTGCTTTTTTGCTTGGGAAATTTTGGGCTTTTTTCAAAATTCTGCTTTAAATCGATAAAGCAGACTTTGTTTCGCTTCTCTATAACACAGAAAGTCATTTAATTAGTGGTTGATGCCGATAATAATATAAAACCTCGAAAGTAAGCCATGAATTTCGAAAATATATTTTAAACAATTTTACTTCAACATTTTTACATTATCAATTCCAAAGGATTAACCAATGTATATAATAAACACATTTTAACCTCCTATATACAAAAGTAAGCAGAGCTGGCAAGAACCATGGTTGTTTCTGAAAATGCCAAAAACCCATTTTGGGGGGGCAGTTTAAACCAGGCTTTTTGGGGGTTTAAACCAGGTTTTTTGATTTAGATATTTTGCTTTATGTATTTATATTACATATTCACAGAAATAAGTTTGTTTCGCCTCGGTGTTATTATTCAACAACGGGGTTATGCTGGAAGAGGTCCCATAAGCTTAAAGAAGTCCGGTCAGTAAATTTCTTAAATTGAGAAACTCCCGCCCTAGCCATCGGGAAAATCCCGTCATTCTTTTAAATGTAAAACAATAACGGGAAAATCCTGTAAAATTTAATTTGCATGTAAAATTTAAAGGTCAACGTATTATAATCAGTACGCTAAAACTGAGTGACACACAATCATAGTCAACGTCTTACGAATAAAATCAGAAAAATAAACACACTGCTGAACAAGACTGCACTTATTTAATATAAAACCACATTTACACGTGACGTTTCGATCTTCTATCCAAGATCCTCATCAGACGTGAGTGTACGTCTGATGAGGATCTTGGATAGAAGATCGAAACGTCACGTGTAAATGTGTCTTTATAGTAAATAAGTGCAGTCTTGTTCAGCAGTGTGTTTATTTTTCTAAAACTGAGGTATTAAATTACAAATTTAGTATGTAGGTATCATTGAAAGTCCAATCCAAGCTAATGTTGGAAACTAAGTAGGCAATCGATAAATTTTACCAATTTTAATCAGTATATTTAAGCAACCTTCGCTTCTTTATAAAACAACAGGCATGCAGAAATATATAATTTGGTTTCGTTTTGTATGTTTAGGCTTAACATCCTTACGTAATACCGAGGTGATCAAGGAGAAGACTTTCGCTTAAAGTGACATCCGAAAGAGTACTTGGTTTACAGATGAAAGAAGGGTTGTGGTTCGACTGAGAATTGAACATGAGACACCTTGATTAAAAGGTGAAAAGGAAATAAGACTAATGCAGATGGTTTGACATGTGAAACGTCACCATGAAGTTCACACGATTCGCATTTTTGTTCTTTTAATTTTTTTTAGTTTAAACCAGATATTTAAAAAAAAAAAAACAGCTGGTGTAAACGAGCCAACCCTAAGAGTAAAAACTTCTTTCAAAAAATACACAAATAACTATCAAAATTGTATGTAGTATTTTTACTTCAAAATATTCCATACCCTCTTTTTGAAACAAAATAAAATTAAAATAAAACATAAGATAAATACTTAGATTTGTATGATACAATTAAAGGCTGCACATGGTTCTGTATATTCTTGAAATTCTACAGTCAAGTTTTTTATAACCACCATCAAGGGCGCCCATCAGGGGGGTTAAGGGGGCGCTTGCCCCCCTAGAGGAAAATGTACTTCAGAATATTGAAAATCCAATAGGATTTTTACATTAGTTACAGCAAAATTTGAAAGTATTTTTGAAACGTCGCTTATACTTGCCCCTCCTTGGAAACCACAACATGGGCGCCCTTGACCACCATCACGGTTTACCCAGTCCTCAAGTTTTCTGAATTTTTAACAAGAGGGATTCAATATCATTACGGAACAAAAAAAAAAAAAAAAAGACTACGGAATATATTTCAGTTAAGCTAAATACAACTGCACAACAAACGTGACTGAGTGATTGGCTTTTGCGCTTCTATCGGGAAGTCCGGGATTCAACCAGCATTCGACCATTCTGACTAAGCCTTCCTTCATTCCATCTGAGAATGTAGAAATAGTGCGTGTACTGGCCGACTAGGAGTATAGGAGTTGGCCGACTTCCTTTCTTATTGTTTTTAAATCGTTATTATTACTAATTACCAGCAGTGACGGTTTTGCGAAGGTTAGAGGATCGGTCTTTCGGACTGAAGCCTGTTCTCCAAAGTTGTGGAATGTCTAAAACGAACGAAATATCTATTAGTTATGCCTTTACTCATAAACTTTAAGCTCCCGTCAAATAAAAATTACGAATGTTTAGAAAAACTAAACATTAGTAGGAAGAAAACCCCTCCCAAAACACTTTTTTAAATTGGCCACTGATTCTCAGTATAAAATGATCTTCAAGGTTGTATCCGGAAGATTATTGCTAAACATATAAACGAAACGAAATATTAGTTATGCCTGTACTCATAAACTTCAAGCTGCTCCCAAATAAAATTAGGACTTTTTAGAAAACGAAACAATCAGAGAAACCCCTCCCAAAGTACTTTTCTAAATCCGCTATTGATTATTTGTATAAATTGGTATTCAAGGTTGTATCTGGAAAATTATTGCTAAATCATTGCACAACTACAGTATAACAGAAATGTGGAAATACGGTTTGACGGACATATTGAAAAACGTATGCTTTGACGGTTATATAGAAAAACGTAAGTTTAACTTTCGTGCTAGAAGCTGGAGTACTAAGCTCTTAGAAATGAAACACGGATGACAAACTAAAATGATCTAGAGAAGGAAAAAAATGTCGATAACTCAAAAGTTAAAATAAAGTTAAATAACCTGTAAAATTGCCCTCAAATACTACATTCTTCATGTTAGCTTTAATTCGTAAAATATGTGCTCCATCCATCTTGGTGGTGAATTACAGAGCTAAATATGGCATTCAGGTCGTGGAAATCTTATCTAACTATAGAATATACTATAAGAAAGCTATTTGGATAGAAAAATCATGAAAATGAAAAAAGCCAAAATTTCCAAAATTCTCGGTTTTTTTCCAAAAAAGCCGGCTTTTTATGTGAAAAAAACTATCGATTCAAAAAAGCCGGCTTTTTTGCATCTCTACTTATGAATATCTGGGAATCAGTCGATCTGTCTGTATTCTGACGTATTAATGTCCCTTTATAATTCATCACCGATGCCGATGCTAAATGGTACGTGAATCTATAGTTTATGGTAGGATCCGAACCACCATAATGCGTTCAAACTTCACTCAAGGGAATCGAACCTGAGACTTGCTGCAAAGCAGACATGCTTGCTAGACACTATACTAACTTCCTTTGTAGATTTCAATATCATTAACTTTCAGTAATCACCGGTAATCGACCTATAACCAGAGTCGAAGTCTAAGAGAGAGTTATTGAAAATGTTTAATTATCCTAATTTTTATGTAAATATTTCACTTTAGAATATTAGCGTTTAAATACTCCTCTCTCCCATACAACCATTACACACGCTAATACTATGTAACAAGCAGTAACGACTACATATTATCAGGTGCAACATTTAATCAATCAACATATAACATATAAAGCTTATACAATTTTAATTAGTCAGCTGGATTACATCTTATGAAAAAGTTGAATAATTTCCACCTTATATGTTAGTTGTTTGACGTAACGTAAGCATGAAGGTAAGCTTAGATCTTTGTTCGAAATTCACATTGAAATGATATTCGCAAAGAATCTTCAGTGGGCTGAATCTCTTTCGTTCCAGGTTGGCTACAAGACTGCGATAATCGTAGGACGTAAAAATGAAGATTTTATTCCCCAGTCAGAATTTTTAAACTATCCTATCTCTTCAAGTCAATAATTGTCTGTTTTGCATTATTACTTTTCAACGACAGAGCAAAATAATTCAGTCACTCTACTCCTGTTTTAATGATGTATGGCAGCGTGTAACAAATTGTTGCGAGGTCCTGGGCAAGAAAAGTTTGTGATCGCCCTTTCAGTTTTTAATTGCTAATTATAATAAAATTTCTGAAAATCAATTAATCTACACATTTAATTATTTGTGCTACAGAAAATAAAGGTTTGTTCTCTTACTTTGCCGTTCCACCATTTCTTTTATCATCATTCACTTGCAATTTCATCCATTTCCTTTACCAGTTACATAACTCTGGGGCGCTAAACTAAAGATTTCATCTTTTCTTTCATTACTACAATCTTAAAGTTTGCACGACATTATTAATTGTTGAATTGGTGGATTTATAAAAGTCAGTGCTAAATCATTTTAGGCTCGATAATCTTTCCAAGACCCCTGGAGGCGCTAAGCTCTGAGTGTGCCATTTAGGGAGGAACGGTGGCTCAGCGATAGAGAAATTACCTTTGTTCGAAGGGTCGCATGTTCGATTCCCGTCCAAGTAAGTTTGTGGTGGAGGACATCGTGTTCGTGGGTTTTCTGGGGATTTTCCAGTTTTCTACCACATTCTCATTCAACTATTTCTTTCATCATTCACTTCTGTCTCCTTTAGCATTTAGCTTGCATAATCGTGGGATCTTATACTAAAGATTTCATTTTTCATTTGTCTTTACGTATTTGTAGTGTAAGGAATCCTTGAGACAACGTTTGAAAGATATCATTTCATAATTGGGAATTACTGAAAATAAACTTTCCAACAATGATAGCTGCCAAAAATGAACCAAGACCAAAGTGATAAAGTGCACAAATTGGCCCTTAGGGTAGTTTCTTAAGACCAAGTTTCATATTTATGGCAATTATTAAAAAAAAATTAAAATTTTAACATTGTTAAGGTAGGACAAATGTATCTCTATTAGTGGTGAATATTAACAATATTTGAGCATCGAAATTAACCTTACAAGCACATTGACACATTTCAGTTTATATTTTAAAATACCAATTAACTTAGATTCACATTCAAATCAATGAAGTCATTCATGTTATAGGTTAGAGTGGGTATATATTTCCGAGTGATAATTCAAAAATAGTGTTCTGAAGTATTTTATTTGTTTGCTGACGGAGTTTCAAAATTAAGCTCTTTAGATCTTTCCCTTTGAATTTGTTCAAATTCCTCAGTTACGCTATGTACATCAGGGACGGCCAACGTGTTGACTGTCAAATTCTGACAGATAGTTCGCGGCAGTCACTCTACCGCCACTCATCAAACCTTGATTTCACCCTCACCCTCATGAGAGCCGCCCTTGTGTGGCTGAATACTTATGCTTCCATCGTAGTTCAAGGAAAATTTTGAAGTAAAGGCATTGGATACTGTTGATAAATGATGTAAACGTCACTATCGACCGAGATCTCCATTGTAACAGTTGTTCCATTTTAGGTGTTCCACAGTAAGTTATACGATGATATGTTTAGTTTCCTTTCTTTAGGACGTATCTTAAGCAAGGGCGGATCCAGGACGGACTTCTGGTGGGGCTGGTGGGTTGTAATACTGCTACTTAGAGCTACTTTTAAGAGCTCCAAACTCTGGGATGCGTTTTATTTGTATATATAAAATAGATTCCTCTTCTGAGGGGAAGCGATCGCCCCGATCACCCCCTTGGATCCGCCACTGACTATAAGGAATTAATTCAACAAATAGGTTGAATAATTGATGCTCTGATCCTCACGAAGGAGGCCCTCTCGAGGCCTCCTCACCCTCAATTACCCTCGCCCTCAATGATATGAGGGCGAGGGTGCGCGAGGGCGAGGAAAAGTTTTGAGCACGAAGGCAAGGGCGAGCGAGGATAATGAACAACTCCTATTGCGAGGGCGAGGGTGTGCGAGGGCGAGGACAAGCTTCGATGGCGAGGGTGAGGGTGCGCGAGGGCGAGGACAAGCTTCGACGGCGAGGGCGAGGGTGCGCGAGGGCGAGGACAAGTTTTGGCCGCGAGGGCGAGGGTGCGCGAGGGCGAGGACAAGCTTCGACGGCGAGGGCGAGGGCGCGCGAGGGCGATGGACAATTCCATTCGCGAGGGCGAGGGTGAAAGAGGGCGAGGGCCAACTGCTACTGCGAGGGCGAGGGTGAGTGAGGTCGAAGTAAAATGAACATCTATGCCTATCACACTCTTGCTAACATTTCCATATTTGCTTCTCCTTTCACCCAGTTAGCTTTTCTCAATTCTCCTTCACACTGACATTTAGAATTCTTCAAGTTGTTTTCCATTGCTGTTTAGTAACGTCTATGTTTCTGCTCTGAACAGCACAGAATATGAAAGTATTGAATAACTATCTTTTCATAATTTTCTTTTTCATGACTTATAACAACATTTCTCAAACTCTTTTTCAAATGAGGATCACTTTTAATAGTTAGAATGTTCTACAAACGACAGTTTTCTTGTCCCCTTGCAAAATAAATTTACCATTTAAAATTTTTTCGTTAAATACCATCAAACTTAATTTTTTAAAGTAGGATTAAGCCCAATCAAAATTGCCTTAATTTTATTGTAGTATCAATAAAAGAAAACACATATTTTTAAAAATAATGGGAGGATATCAAAAATATTTTATAGACCAAAAGTGGTAATATTGTTTTTTAATTGTCAGTCCTGACAGCATGGCCTCCCAGAAGGAAGGGGACAACTCCGGTAAATATTTTGGACCGTGAAAATTTTTTTAAAGTTTCCTATAATAACTTTTTTTTAAAATTCTGAAATATCCGATAAAAGCAATATAATATAATCTATAGTTTTTCTTGATTCAATTAAATAAAAATTTATTTAAAAGTATGGTTTTAGCAACCTTCTAAGTACATTTTGATGCCAGAAATAGTGTATATTCTATTGATAATAAAGTAATTTAGTGACTTTCGAAGTGTTACTTGTATAAGAACGAATTTGGCAATAATGTGAGTTCACGAAGTCTGTGGGTGATGTTTCTCGGAGTGAATATGAAAGACTGCTTATGTATATAATTTTCAAACTCTGTTTAAGATCTTAACTAGCTATGTATGGTATGTAATATGAAATTAACTTGATTTTTTTTCTGTTCGTGTTGGACTAATGCTCATTTTAGGAGGATTACAAATGCAGACCTCGAGAAATACTTGTGGTCCATGAACCACAGTTCAAGAAATGTTGCTCTATAAGAAAATTTTGTCTTGTTCCTAAAGGCTTCTTTCGCCATTTTAATCTTTAGTTCTTTACCCATTCATGATTAATAGGAATACTTTTCTTTATAATACTTTTTAACTATCAAAGACATTTATTCTGTTTTCGCCCCACTAATTTTTATATTTGACACTCGTGGCGTCATTTGAGATCATTAAACTTCCTTGAATTTGAAGTATACGTTTACATTAATAATTTGGTAATTGCGTATAATAATATGCGAATAATAAACGTGAATATATCGGTAGAGAATTGTACCTCCTGACACAACGCAGCAAAACCTGAAATGGTGCTTCCATTGACACTCTTCCCTTTCTTTTATACTCAACTTCTTCAATAATTGAGTCTAATTTAGCTGAACTGTAATTGTCTTTAATTCTTTGAGTACATTATTATTATTTTAATATTGCACTACTTCTATTCACCCACCGGTATTAATAATTTGTTTGATTTGTTGCAGGGAAGCAGATTATCCTTGCTCACTCTCGGAATCTTTTCCAGAAGGCTACGTTGCAACATGTAGACAGAAATTCATCTTGAGGGAGATGGTTGCAATTAATTGGGATGGTTACGCTTATCGTGATGAATTCGTCATGCCATCATGCTGTGTTTGTTACATGAAATTGTCCTTAGATTCGAGGTTTGGCGCTTTTACTTCCAGGCAGAAGGCTACGACGAGGAAACCGAAACACAATCCCAGAAAATAAACCCACTAAAAGAAAGATGGAAGGAGAGTTCAAATTTACTATGTAAAGTTATTTTCAAATACACGTTTCATTAATTTGTATATAATATTTTTGTTAATTGATTTATGAGCAAATCATTGGTCATATCTCTAAAATTTTTAAACTTATTACTGGAAACATCAAATTTCTACATCTCTCAGAGTGCCGTTAATCAATTTCTGCCTGAATTGTGTAATTATGATAATGTAAAAACACAAGAAAATACTTTATGAATATAAACAGTTACAATTACTTGTCAAAGGCATTCTTCATTAATAAGTTCACGTATTGTTCTATGTATTCCACAATATCTAACTCTTATCTCGACGATATCCCTAAACCATATTTTCACATATTTACATGTTAGCTTCAATACTAGCACAACTAAATCCACAACTGATTCTATTCTTACCTTGAACGCTGCTGCGAGTGTTGGATACGTCGTTGATTTTGTGCAATATTTTGCATTAGAAAACAATTAAGTAAACAAAGTTATAATTCTGAATATACTTTTCCAGTGGTACAGTTTCAGTTTCTCGTCAGATCCGGAATTCAACCAATTACCTTTTCAAAATCTTGAAATTTTACTTTTAAGAAAAAAGGTCGCTATGCTTTCGTATCGTACTGGACTAACTTTCTTCAGAGTTACATTTTTGAACATTTGTACTAGACAAAAGCCTGTTGAGTACATTCTACGGCTTAATATTGTGTCTAAAAGCACACTTATTTCATTATGATAATACCAACAGTACCTATACGTAAGGTTGAAACCTTTCGCGTTTCTTACGATAATATTAAAATTTAAAAATTGCATGCATTATAATAATTATAGATACGCATACCATGTTTTCTCTTTCTTTAGTATTAAAAGACTTTCTTGAAAAACAAATCAAGTGAACAATTGTATCGGGTCACAGGTGCGCCCTTTGCATTTTACCAGTCCAGTCACCCTATAGTTGGACCTCTGTGCATAACGTGTTAGATGACACCATAAAGGGTGCCTTCCTTTTGTCCTAGAACAATATCAATTATTTTCATTTTGTTCTAGAACGAAACAACAGGTTATTTTCCACTGGTGCAACAATAATGTTTGTACTTGAATGATATAATAAGTTATATTGCTATGTGTTAGTATAAAAATATCATTTACTACTCTATTAGAATAATAACACATTGAGGTTCAATTTATAGCCTACTAAAAAATAAATTAACCCACGTATTTAGTATTAGAACGATAACATTAACCAATTCATTTTGTACTAGAACGATAAAACCATCATTATTTCATTTTGCATTGGAATGATACATCATGAGTTCCTTTATTTCATACTGAAACGATACTATCATTAGCTCTTTCACTTTATACTAGAACGTTAATACCTTCAGCTTTTTTAAATTTTGTATTAGAGAGCTAACTTCATCCGTTCCTCTCCACCAGCTCCTTTGTGTGTTGTGGAGTAATAGCACCTTCAGTTTTCTTTTCATTTTGTGCCAGAACAATAAAATCAATTCCTTTATTTTGTATTAGGACAATAAAATCTATTCCTTTATTTTCTTCTAGAACAATAACACAATCCGTTTCTACATTTTGTATTGACACTTTAACGTAATCATTTTCTCTACTGGAACGATATTATTATCAAGTTTTACATTTTACACTCGAATCATGAGCTTCATCATTCTACATTTATATTACCACAAAACTAAATTACGTCTTGCGGACATTCTCATGGAAATTATTTATGCAACAATATAGGAATATAATTGAAATATTTATTTATGATCTATAAACAAAATCGTCTGAGTCGTTTTTGAGAAAGTAGTCTGAAAATAAACTTATAGCAAGAGTAAACTTTTCTGAATTAATTCGTAAGGAGTAATTTTATAGAGTAATTAATATTATATGAATTAGTTATTTATTAAATATGAATAAAATCCAGTGAGTTATCCAAGGAAAAAAAAATTCAGCCCGAAGAATAAACTGCAATCCGTACATTTTTTCACGACTAATGAATTATGCCACATTGTCAGATTATTAATGACATATTTATTTATGAAATATAAACAATATTGTCTGAATTGTTTTTGGAAAAAATTGTCCGAAAAAACTCTCCACCAAGAATAAACTACTACTACTATCCATTTCATAAAGATAGGCCCCTGACTTCGAGGTGCTGCTGTGACGTCCAGTCAAAACTTATACTGCATTGTCGTACCTCGTTGCAATTGTTGGAATGTTGTCTTTTCAATAATTAAGACATACAAATTTTCTTTGTACTGTATAATGAGAAAAAAATAGAAATTAATGAAAAAGTGCGTATTTTTTCGTATTTTTTTGGTAAATCAATGTTTGTAGGACTATATCTCGAAAAGGAGTTATCATGAAATAATTTCCTGTGCAAGATATGTAGATGCATATATTACCTGCAAGTTCTGAAAATTTCATTACTCAACACGTAGTAATTTTCTTGTTATTCAGCAAAAAGTGAGACATCATTATCTCTGAATTGCGGCGGTGTATTAACAATCTGAAAAAACTTTTAGAAAGATCTTAAAGTAGCTTTTTCAACCAAACTGTTTTGACTTGTTTTAAAAGATAAACAATCACAAATATGACATTATGATTTTCTCTGCTTTGCGCCATTCGCTATCGCAGTTTATACGGAGTGCTACGTTGCCACATTTTCCTGACGCGTATACACTCTCAGCCGGACGGGTATTTAAACTTGTTACGCACTGTCCGTCACTTTTTAGAGATATTTTAAAAATGTAATGTCTCCACAGATTTTAAACCAATTTCTTAGAAATTAACAGGATATACAGTAAATGTACCAAGTGTTCAAAATTAGAAAAGCGAACTCTTATCTTGTTTGGATTTGCATGTGATGGTCCTCGAAAATTTGTTGCTTTTTGTCAGTTCTTCACTTATTGCACGCAGTACAAAATACACTTGCAGAGAAACAAAAACACGCACAAAGTTTATTATATGATACAACCTTAGTTGATATGTAATATTGAGTTTACACTTCACAGAAAATCTGTTTTCAGATCTAAGAGCTCCAAGCTACATTAGAATCTGCCTTTGAATAGGAATGATGCGGTTTTTTTTTCGGTGCAGCCTCAGGTTTACTTGAAACAGAGTTACTATCTTGTTCGCTCCCGGATACGCCACTGAGTACAGAATAATCAATGTCCTTACTATTAATTACTAACTCATAACCGTCTGAGTCAGAGTCATTCATCAGTTCTGCAATTTCATTATCGCTAAACATTTTGCCTCTTCTTTTTGTAATACCGCCGCTCGTGAAGAAATATCCACTTTTTTTTAATTAAAAAGCACAAGATATACTCACGAAAATATAAATGCCCGTTCGTCCGTCTCATTGCAATGAACCCATATGATATGAATGCGTGTGTAAGTTTTTGACGCCTACGAACCGAAGGGAAGTATTGAATCTAATCAGTGCGACGTGATTAGACGCAAATACAGCCCTCGTCACCTACTCATTGCATTGTTTTCTTTCGTTGAAAGAAAACAAAGGACCCATTCTGTGTTACTGTACATTCGGCAAGGGAATTGATCGCAGAACTTGGGTGAACACGTGATTGCCAAGGCACATTTCTTTTTAACCTTTAACATGTACGTAAGCTGGAGAGTGTGTATACTGATAGATCTTGAGGTAGAAATGGAGCAATTATTTATAAATATTAGGGAAGATAGCAGGAGCAGCGATGAGTCAACAAAGTCATGACGAAAGTGAATGAAGTAAATAGATTAAGAGATGAGTTTTTGGATGTGTTACTTCAACGTTTTATTTCGATTACATTGAGATGTGTACACTCATGTCCAAAATTATTGTCGCATATCTATAACTGTCTTCTTGTAAGAATATAATTTGATAATGATTTTGCAGGGTACTTTTAATACTGATACTATATGTAGAGTCGGGAAATGTATATTTGTGGTAAATTTCATAGGAAAAGAATACGAAAATTACCATGAGTAAAACAAAAAGTTGCTCAATGGATAAGAAAATTTTAGTTTCGTTTTATTGTTCTTATTTACTGCTCTTTTGACATGAAATTTTCCACATAGCCTACATGTCTTTGCCGATTATACACATACTAACATTATAAGAAATACCAGGCGAATTCGTTATCAAATTATATTCCTACAATAACATATTTATAGACATGCGACAATAATTTTAGACATAAGTGTACATGCATTAATGTTTTTATGATGTTGTGAAAGGTTATAATAAATACTTTTTCCTATTACATTCTTATGAAGTAGGCTTCGCGCTACAAGCTTCCTGAACGCGACAACACTGCACGACAGCGTTGCCGCACTTCCATTTACTGTATGCTGTTTCTTCATATAAGCGCGGGGAATTTAAAGATTGGGTTGCAACATGGCTCACCGCTTAACGCAGAGAACATGTTGAAGTAAACATATTTTTTTAAAAAATAAATACTCTACCAACTAAACCCTTTTTTGTTAATAGTTCCAAATATTTGGAACACTAGACTTCCAAATTTTCGAACAGTATTTTGTGCGTTTCTCTACCTACCATGGTAAAGGAGATCAGAGCTTCGCACATTTGTTTTAATTACACAAAAATATCAAGTAATGAAAATTGAACTTTTCACAACTTACAGTTAATGGATGCATCTACATATTGTACACAGGAAATTATTTCACGTGATCTCTTTTCTGAGATATAGCTCTATAAACATTGATCTACCAAAAAAGTACGAAAAAATACGCACTTTTTCATTAATTTTTATTTTTTTCTCACTACATAGTACAAAGAAAATTTTTATGTCTTAAGTATTAAAAAGACAACATTCCAGCAATTCCAACGAGGTACGACAATGCAATATAAGTTTTGACTGGACGTCACGGCAGCACCGCGAAGTCAGGGGCCTATCTTTATGAAATGGATAGTAGTACAATTTCTCAGGAGAAATAAATTATGTCACATTATTAGAGGATTAATGAAGTATTTATTTATGAAATATGAATAAAATCGCGTCACTCATTTTTGAGAAAATTGTCCGAAATAGGAAAAAAACTCATCCCAAGAGTAAACTATCCTTTTTCGATTTTTTATAGAGAAATGACTCACACCGCTCTATGGAATTATTATTGAAAAATGGATTTATGAAATATGAACAAAATCGTTAAAGCTGGTTTTGAGAAAATCGTAAATTTTGATTTTTGACTCTAGTTAAACAACCGTTATTTTTAGAAGTAAGAAAACAATTCGAAAAAAATCCATCTGCAGAATCACATAGAAACCTTAAGGTTAAAATTTGGTCTCGATAGGTTGAACGGTATGATCTCTAGGCGAATGTATATACATCAGGACAAACAGACGGACAGATGTCGAAAATTAACTTTTTCCAGTATTTACTCACTATGAAACGTGTAGAAACGTTGAAATCTCGAATTCGATATTCTTTTTTTCTTTTCGTTAATCGAAAGTAAATAAAATGTACGGACCATCTCACTAAACTTTCTTGCTTCAATTTCTTAAACTAAACCATTCTCTGCTGCAATTACACTGAAAAAAAATAATAATCTGCCGTACGTAAAATCGTACATTTGCAGAAAACATACGATTCTGACGCAATATTGTGTATATTATCTTTAGGACTTTGCCCTAACCACCATTGCTTGTGGTTAAAATCAGGAAAAAATAAACAGAATATGGGCCTTAATATATATATGAGCCTTACTATATATAGGCCTATAGTTAAAAAATTATAATTTGCCTAGTATTGTTTCGGGTTAAAATTAATAAGAGGTGAGCGGATAATATCACCTTATCATAAAAGGTGTTTAAAGAAAATGCTTTCCTAGGATTGGCAGATTTTTATGAAACATAGTTTGTGGTTTTCTTGCTTGCAGGTACAATCAGCCGGTGCGAAAAGTATGAATTCATCCCATATTAAAGAAGGAAAATCATCAGAGTTATGTGAAAAATGAGCTGAATTTCTTTGAATCTTTCCTGTATGATACATACCTTTGGATTGACAATTCGGTCAATCAACTTCCAGTTACAGGAACACATTAACATTCATGAGAAGAAAAATCGGATTTTCAATTTTTCCGTTAATTCCTTTGGTGGCTTAAAAGTTACTCTTATTGTTTAACAATGGATTTTTTTAAACAGTAAGGTATTTCGAAACGTTCAGCTTAAATAGGATTTATCGCTGTTTTTACAATGTAAGGCATTACTACTTGCGTTACACAGATCTTAAACATTTTGAAGTAACATTACGGGAATAAATCTGTACGAGGATGACAAAATATGCTTTGTCACTCTTTAGTCATTTTTAGATAACCGCTCTGCTAACTCAATATAACAATGAATTTCCAAGAAAATTGTACATGCATTTTATGTGTCAGTTGCACCTATTCCTTTTTGAAAACTGAACATTGAATCCAATATGGTCGATCCAAGATGGCTGCTGAGGTGGGTAACATGTGTCAGAGAAACAGTACTTGATTTTTTTATGCATATGTCCATATTCATGTCCAGTTACTTCTAAAGAAACTAAAACCAATTTTGTGTCCAAGTGTTATAGTAGTATATGATTGAGTTCCAGATACATGAAGGACCATAAATATACAAGTTACGATATGGGCCTCTAAAATTAGTAAAATACACAATGGGCGCAGAGAACTTTGCATTTGAATAAATTTTACACAAATCCAGAGGGGACATTTCGCGAATGTATCTTATGAGATATATTTGTCAGAAAAGGTTGCTGAAGGCTTAAATATAAAAGTCCCTATTTAACAATATACGTATATATGTTGTTTCTACCAGTGAAAAATTAAATACTTTAAATTTAATTCATAAGGATGAAATTTATTTGCTTGATATTAAACCATAAACAGCAAGATCCTATCAATTACGTGAATACATAGTTCAAAAAACAACAACAAGAATAACAAAATAGGGACAAGAAAAAAAGGAAAATATCATAAGAATTGATATATCTAAATATTACTCCTAACATTAAATTTTAGGCAAATATATTAAAACAAGAAACTTTTATTAACGAATTAAAATTTACAATGTTCTATAGCAGATTGTTGTCACTAAAAATAACATTCAATACGTAACAGCACAATAATTGTTATTTTTTAGACAGATGTTCTATTAAGACATTCAATTTCATCAACAGTAGATTTTCCTTAGATGGCATGAAGGGCGGAAACCTCCTCTAATAACAACCAAAATGAAGTTAGTAATCTTCCTGATGAAATGTATGTAAGAAATTACCAACGCTACCGATATATTCTGCTTCTAATCATACTACCTCATTAAATTGTTAAGTAAACGTAAATTGTTGGTTAAGTTCAACGTTCCGAGAATTTCTAGTGCCTTTGGGTAGTTCATCCATAACCATGACAGCTCTGGATTTTCACTCTTCTGTATCATGCTATAAATTCCTATTGAGGTCTTTGTTTATGGTTTCATCAAGTTGCAATCTGCCATATATTAGCTGATTTCAATTAGTAGTTAGTATTTGGGAACAGTCTCCTGTGATCATCAGTCCTGCAAACTAGTGAGAGAGACAGAATATTGAGAAGTCAGCCACCGAACAATGTTACCTATCTGTTAAAATTGTTCTCTTGATTGGTGTTCTGTTGATCTTGCTTCACGTTCTGTTACTGGTGCTGGTAATTTGTTGGTCTACTCCGCCCCTTAGCCGTCCTCTATCCTCTCCCATCAGAAGTCATTGGCCGAGTGATGTTATCTGTAAAAATTCCTGTCTTGATTTCGTTAACTTATTCTTCCCCCTGTTCTCTTACTGATATTGGTAATTTGTTTTCAGGGACGGCCTCCTCCGCCCCTTAGCCGTCCCCTATCCTCTCCCATGAGAGAAACAGAAAATTTAGAAGTCATTCCCTGAATGATGTTATCTGTTAAAATTCTTGTCTTGACTTGCCTTAACATATTCTTCCTCCTTGTTCTCTTACTGATTTTGGTAAATTGTTTTCGGGGACGGCCTCCTCCGCCCCTTAGCCGTCCCCTATCCTCTCCCATGAGAGAAACAGAAAATTTAGAAATCACTGGCCGAATGACGTTATCTGTTAAAATATCTTGTCTTGACTGGCCTTAACTTATTCTTATTCCATGTTCAATTACTGATGCTGGTAATTTGTTTCTGGAGACGGCCTCCTCCGCCCCTTAGCCGTCCCGTATCTTCTCCCATGAGAGAAACAGAAAATTTAGAACTCAGATGCCTAATGATGTAATAGTTTTAAATTGAGGGTTTTCTACACTGCTGTATAAAATGAAATTAAAATATGTATCAGTAAACATAACTTCGTATATTTTTATTATTAATGTATCACAAGTATGAGTGTAATACTACAAGTATACACACTATTGTATCTTAAATTAACTTATTAATTAAGTATTAAACTTGTCTTTTGTATAATTGGTTGTTTGACGCAAACTGTAAATCATGTGGGGCCCACCGACCCAACTTGCAGTGCTTCCCAAGTTGATGGAGGTACTGCCAAATGGTTTCTTTGCTCACATTGAATTGTCGTCCTAGTTTCTTACATGTCTGGCCAATGCTCGCCTCAATTGCTGCCTGAAGATCTTTATTTTGTACATATGTTGGTCTTCCGACACGTGGTGCGTCTTCAAATGTTTCGTCACCGTCTTTAACTCTTTTTAGACCTTGGGTTTTTGGGGCATTTTTAGACCTTCAATCAAGCAGCTACTGCATCGTCTCTATTTATCTTAGGATCAGGTTCATACCTAATTCTCTTCAGAATTGAGCAGGCTTTCAAACGGTACCACTTTCATGCCCATACCATATACCAGGAGAGGAAAAACTGAGGAGAAAGGGGAAATTTCCGGTAGAAAATCTGATAAATACTACTCGGTAGACTAAATGTGTGTACAAAATTTAAATCTTTTATCTTGAATAATAAGGGCGGAAATTTTTTTATCAATAATCCCCAGAATGGCCCAGATTATCGCAAAAGACCCTGATCTCAAGTTTAAAAAAATCTTGAGACATCTATATTCATCCTAGAAACATTGTTCGTCCATCGTTCTTTTTAGAATAGAACTGCCTTTCAAACGGTACCATTCACATGTTTCCATCATGTATCTGAGCCGGGAAGATCACGAAGAAAGGGTTAAAATATCCATTTTTAAAAAACTTTCTGCCCCTCTGAACTCCCCTGTTTTAACATAGAGATCTGAAAGAAATCTGATAAGTACTACTGCGTGGACAGAATGTTTGTGCAAAATTTCAATCTTCTAGGTGCAAAATTAAGCCCGCCACAAAATATACCCACAATACCCCAAACTCCTGTATAAAGAGGGTTTTTTGGTAAAATTTACTGAGACATTCCTAATTACACTAGGATCATTGTTCAACCACCATTCTCTTCAGAATAGAACTGCCTTTCAAACGGTACTATTCACATGTCCCCATCATGTCCAAGGTGTAAAAATAGCGACAAACGGATTTTTTGGTAACAAAATATCCTTTTTTTTAAACCTTTTCCCCCCTCTGAATCCCTCTTCTGCTAAAGCAGAAATCTGAAAAATCTGATAAATAGTACTCGGTGGACTGAATGTTTGTGCAAAATTTCAATCTTCTAGGTGCAAAAGTAAGCCCGCCAAAAAATAATGAATATAGACCTAGCAAACGAAAATATATTTTTAAAGTTATGACGTCATCACCTATGTCTCGACGCAGAAAGGCGTGAAGCCATTGGTAACGTGTTCTATAATGCCTTTAGGCTTGAAAACACAGAACAACCCAGACGGAAAAGCTCAAATAGGAGAGTTATAACGCAAAGTATCATAAAACACCCGTATGGTACAAATTGTACAAGATCTTAAAAGGGTTAAGCTTGTTAAACCACCACTACATTGACCGCGTAGCCACGACACCCTCACCAAAGGCCTGGCATGTCTTCCATCCCGCTGCAGCGGCATTTGATCTCAGTTTGAACTCGTAGAGTATACATGCTCTTATGACGCTCTATAGAGATCCTATGTTCACTCTGTCCTTATGGAAGTTTACGGTGTTACAACGAGATACTTTGTATCGGTCGATAATTACCTGTATCTTGGGCAGAAAGTGCGTCTACACAAGCACTATACCTGATATAATGTTAACTAAAGATAACAAAAGAACAATGTTTTAATATATGTAAGAAATATACATTATTATTGTATAGTTGGTTGCTATGTAGTTGTTTATGGATATATAATTAACATGTATGATTGCAAGACAGTTTGTGTGAATATACGCTAAAAGAGAATCAACGAATAAATTATCTAACACTTATCAAGGACTTGTAATTTCGGTAGGAAAGGTGATAATACTAGCGAATATAATTACGGAAGATATTTTAAGGTGTAAACGATTACTGCCACTAAAGATTTACTTATATTATTAGCCGAACCAGGGTTAACGGCTACCTTTGGTGAGTCGTTGTAAAAATTTTTGGTTTACCTCACCCGGGACTCTTGTAAATTCAGATCCCGAAGTCTAAAGTAAGGGTGAATTTACCTCTGTAAGAAGGTTCATGAATACGAACTCAACTATTCTCAGAAGTGGCAGAGTAATCACAAGAAAAATTATGATCGGTGAGATAGTAGAGAATGAAACTGTTGACAGTGTTAATAACGAGCAAAATATAGCTCCCATTACACCCGAAATATTGACATTAGAAGACAAAATTTTAATGGCATTACAGCGACAGGAACAAAGCCGAAAAGACGATTTAGAAGCCATGAAGCAAAATTTGGCTCAGATG
Organism: Thermobia domestica; assembly: GCF_964235325.1. Lineage (NCBI taxonomy): Eukaryota > Metazoa > Arthropoda > Insecta > Zygentoma > Lepismatidae > Thermobia > Thermobia domestica. The sequence goes on along the minus strand of NC_137454.1, from coordinate 236,562,633 downwards.
TCCAACGAATTGAGTAGAGGATTGGAACAAATAGATCAAAAATCAGAAGAGACGAAACAATCTGTTATCCAGGCGGTGAGAGACATCACATTACAGTTTGATGAAAAGCTAAAAAGATTATCTGAAGATTGCCAGGATAATTACAACCATGTAATCCAAGAAGTCAATTGTGTAAAAAAGGATTTGGAAGTAATAGAATCTTCTGTTCGTCAGCAAAAGATTCAGGTCACAGATAATTCTAACCAAATACGTGCAAATACTCAATTGATATCTACCTTACAAGAGGAAATTAGGACGTTACAGATTAAGGACAACGCATACCACAACAACATGGTTAATGATCGTTTGGAGTTCCCTTGTTCACAAGAGATGACCTCGCATTCACCCGCAGCAGATCAACGTGGACCTTACGTTATCTCTTCTTCAAGTAATCCATCCGATGAGGACATAATTTTGGAAAGAATTCATCCAAGGAATATAGATGGGCGGAAAAGAGATGGTGGAACCACGCATAACGCAGTAGGTAGAAATTGTCACTCAACGCGAACACGAAATGGTGAAAGGAATGTAAAGTTAAGTGTAAAGATGAGCGAAATACGTGCTATGAGTAAGTTTAGTGGTAAATGTAATGAAAATGCTACTTCTTTCCTAGAAAAATTTCAGGATGAGTGCAGTATAATGTGTATAGATAAATCGCAATATATGAAATTAATCCCTCATTTATTACTCCCACCATGTTCTTTATGGTTTAAAGCAGTACGAGATCACGTCAATACATATGAGGAATTCAAAGCCGCGCTGATTGCAAATTACGAAAACGACTTTTTACTTGCAAACAGAGATGCCACAATTAGAAACCAACCTTTTAATCCTCGTTTGCACAAATCTGTTGTTGATTTTGTTGTAAATACGTATAACGAATTAAAAGTCGTAAATCCGTTGCAATCGGAATCTAGAGTGATTGCCTCTGTTCGAAATCTACTACCGTTTAAATTACAACAGATCCTGTTTTCTACACAGCGCATGAGTTTTAATCACTTATTAATGCTTGTCCAATGTTATGAAACTCAATACCAGGCACTGAATCATCAAGCGGGAGTAGGTAAAATTAAAAACAATTCAGATCACCTTGTACCTGTTCGTAATCTAAATATCCGTAATGTGAACAATACGGAACATAACCTAAGTCGAGCAAAGTTAAACAATCAGAACGATCAAAATAGACAAAGATATGTTGGGAATCCACCTAACCTAATTAATCGTGACAATCCTTATGTCAGACCATATAACCAAAGTAGATTCAAAAATAGACGAAATACATGGCGAAATTCCAGAAATACAGTAAACTACATGGATAGACGTAATCGTAATTCAAGAGATGGCACTTCGTATCAAAATCAAAACAATGACGCAGTTCATGTACAAAATAATGGGGAACATAATCACGATTGTGCAGTACAATGTACTTTATTGGAACCATATATGAGTATGAATTTAAACTGACTGCAGCTGATGTGGTAGGGGTTAAACCCATATCAGCTATAGATTCCCATGAACATTTATCTTCAAATTTATGCGATAATGTCAAACCCATATCAGCTATTGATTCTTATGAACATTTATCTTCAAATTTACGTGTTCATGTTAATGATGAGAACGACCTATTACATGACGTATCTGTAAATAATGATTCGGAAATAGCAGTCAATAGATGTCAGTATCAATTTATGCCTGTAGTAAATCGTTGTTGGTCCAAAGATGATAATGTCAATGATGGTTTTGATTTTGAAGAAAACTTTGTATTTTTAAAATCATACAGTACAGCTAAAATACCTGTCAAAATAAATGGGTTAAGCACAGAAGCTTTATTGGATACAGGCGCAAACGCCTCGTTATTATCATATTCGTCATGGAAAGCAATTACTAGTGATTATTCGAATTCTAAATTACAAAAGGCTGAGAATCTCATTATAGTCGATTTTACTGGTAAACATAAAATGAGAGTAGCCGGAATTACTCGTGTGACAATAGCTATTCAAGATTTTGAAATGTCAATTCCTATTCTAGTGATAAAGGAACTCAATGAAAAACTAATTATTGGTTTAGATTTATTGTCTCAATTGCGTGTCATGCTCGATTTCAGAAAGCAAACGTTAACTATACCCGGCATACCTCAGGAAATCGTCCAGAAACTTCTTCCTAAGTCTGATGATATTGCTTGTCAATATAATAAGGTTCCTAATGTATTGAATAATGTTTCTGTAAGTTCAGAAAGTGATAAATTAAATGATCAACTAACACAAGTCACACAAAATTTGATGAATTCAAAAGATGATGTATTGTTTTCTGAGTGTGTTAAGTCACTTGAAAGTAGTCTTGATTTTATAGATGATACAGTAAAAACTCACTTTAAGGATATTTTGTATAAACATAAAATTGTCTTTTCAGAACGTCCTGGGTGTTGTAAGGATTTTGTTTATTCTTTTAAGGTTAAAACAGACAAACCTATTGTGACTAAGCCCTATATAATTCCCTACCGATACAGGGAAAATGTACGTCAGCAAATTACAGACATGTTAAGAAATGGGATCATTAGGCCTTCACGAAGCATTCACCTTAATCCATTACATGTAGTTCCTAAGAAAAATGGTTCTCTACGTGTGGTTTTGGATTTGAGACGCACGAATTGTCATATTGATTTGGAACAAGTGAGGTATCCCCCAGTGGAAGAAATATTAGCCTCTTTACAAGGGAATGCAGTATTCGGAAATTTAGATCTAGTACTGGCTTATAATCAGGTCGAATTGCATGAGGATTCGAAACCGTACACGGCATTTAGTTTTGAAGGTCACTTATATGAGTACAACCGTGTAGTCTTTGGGCTTATCAATGGTAGTGCGGCGTTAGCTTCCTGCTTAAATAAAGTCTTAGGTCAAGACTTACGCAGCAACGTGATAACCTACGCTGATGACATCTTGATAATGGGAAAAAATCCGCATGAATACTTGAAGTACTTAGATATAGTTTTAGATAGATTGGAAAGTTCGGTTCTTACTATCAACCTACAGAAATCCAAATTTCTACAAAATTCTATAGAATTCCTTGGCTACCAAATTGATGCATCTGGTTTACAGTTCAGTCAATCTAAAGTACAAGCCATAGAGGATCTGCCTGCGCCATTAAATGTGAAACAGACACGGCAAGTATTAGGGCTCTTCAATTGGTTTCGCAAAGCCATCCCGCGATTTGCTGAGATAGCCCAACCTTTATTTATGATTATAAAGAAAGGAGTACCATGGCAATGGGGTCCGATTCAAGAACATAGTTTTAATAAGTTGAAGGAGAGCGTAAAGCGAAACATCCATTTGAATCACCCTCGATATGACGTTCCTTTCTATGTCCAGTGTGACGGCTCTCAACTTGGAATCTCTGCAGTACTCTGGCAACCAAATCCAACCATTAAGGAACCGGCCGTTATCCATTGCGCTAGCCGTACTTTAATGAAAGCTGAAAAAGGATACACCACGACAGAAATCGAACTTTTGGCCGTACGTTTTGCGATACACAAATTTGCTCCATATCTCAGTGGATGCCATTTCATAGTACTTACCGACCATAATTCATTACGATACCTTAACAGCATACAGGGATATAATAACAGACTACTTCGTTGGTCGTTAGAGCTTCAATCTTATGACTTTGAAGTACAACACATTAAAGGGGTAGATAATGGACCCGTAGATACCTTATCACGTCTGTTTCCTGGAGAAGAACAACATATCTTGTCCATCAACGAATTTAAGGTCTTACAGGATGAAATAGCCACCATTTCAATGGAAGATCTAAGAGAACATCAACTGAATCATCATGAATATAACCAAATCATGAAACATTTGTCTTCATGCAGTATGGAGTGTAATTGTCCCGAACAATGGAATTCCAGATTTAAATTATCCAACGGAATTCTACTTATTAAAGATTTTAAATTCAAGTCTAGAAACAAAATTTGCATTCCACCTACGTTGACAACCCGCATATTAAAGGCTTATCATGACGATTTCGGTCATTTTGGTTATGTAAAGGTATGTGCCTTGATTAATAAATCTTTTTATTGGAGAAGAATGAGAGCTCAAATCAAAAATCATATCAAGGATTGTATTGAATGTATGCGAATCAAACATAACTACCAGGCTGTACAAAAACCTATGCTCTCAATAACGCCAGAGAGACCACACTCGTTTTTATCTATCGATCTATATGGACCGTTACCTCGAGCAGTTTCCGGAGAAACTTATCTACTTACTACTATGGATATCTTTTCGCGCTATGTAATAGCTTATCCCCTGCGTAGAGCAACTTCCACTGCTATCATAAATAAAATCTTGAACGTATACATTCCCCATTGTGGACCTATCGAACACATATTATGTGATAATGGTTCACAGTTCAAAAGTGATGTGTTTATCAAAGCAATGAACAAGGCTAACATTAAAATCCATTTCGTAACTCCGTACCATCCTAGCAGCTCTGTTGTAGAAAATGTGCATCGTAATTTTGGTATGTTGTTTCGACACTTTTGTAAAGATAAGCATGCCGAATGGATTAAGCATGTCAATCAAATCACGTATCTTTTGAATCATTCGATATCAGACACTGGGCGTGTATCCTGCTAATGTACATAACGGTTCTGATTTGATTTTCCCTGTGGAACAACATTTTAATGTCAAGTTAGAAGATTCGACAATCGTAGATTCTTCAAGTTTAGTGAATATGGTAAAAATTCGAAGACACAACAAATTTTTGAAACGTAATTCCCAATTAGAGTCTTTACAAGAAGGAAAATATAGGATCAAGATCAATGACTTAGTTTTTGTTAAACAACATCCACAAAGTAATGCGGTGTTAAAGAAGATTTATAAATTTTGTGACATTTTCTCAGGTCCTTATTTATGTTTTAAGGAAATAAACCCTAAAGTTTTTGAATTGTTGAACGCTAAAACGGGTACATCAATTGGACTTCGTAATATAGATGAGTTGAAGGTTTGGAGACCTACCCAGTATACAAGAGAAAAATGGATACGTCTAGTGAGATTAGTTGCACCTGAGATTCTTGCTCAAATTAATAAGAATGAAGGAGACTAAAAGAAAAAAAAGAGTGTCTTCTGTTTGTGTAAAAATAAATTTATTTTCTTCCTTTTACTCGTCCGAACGTAGGTTACATTTAATTTTTGATTTTTACTTAATTTAATTTTCTTTAATTCTCATTAACCAATGATAATTTTCAAATGATTTTAATTCTGTCTTGTAAATGTAAAGAATTATAATTCGATTCATAATTGATTAAACACAAAGGTTATTTATATTATATTGATCTGTGTCGAAACTTTGTTGTCAAAGATAAATGATAATGGAATGAATATTTTAGCATAAATGTATTTATATGAAGGAAACTTAATGAAGTTATATACGAGGGGCGATCAAAATGTAAAGGACACAATTAATATGATACTATTATTATAAACGGACCAGTGGTTCTTAAATATAAAAATCAAGCTACCTTGTAACTTTTATATTCAGTCCCATCATCGGGCGACATTTTATACAACGAGATATTTTGTATCGGTCGATAATTACCTGTATCTTGGGCAGAAAGTGCGTCTACACAAGCACTATACCTGATATAATGTTAACTAAAGATAACAAAAGAAGAATGTTTTAATATATGTAAGAAATATACATTATTATTGTATAGTTGGTTGCTATGTAGTTGTTTATGGATATATAATTAACATGTATGATTGCAAGACAGTTTGTGTGAATATACGCTAAAAGAGAATCAACGAATAAATTATCTAACACTTATCAAGGACTTGTAATTTCGGTAGAAAAGGTGATAATACTAGCGAATATAATTACGGAAGATATTTTAAGGTGTAAACGATTACTGCCACTAAAGATTTACTTATATTATTAGCCGAACCAGGGTTAACGGCTACCTTTGGTGAGTCGTTGTGGTGTAACTGAACTTCCACAGCCAGGTAGTATGTTGGATATACCCACACCAACAATTGACCTTCGCCTTATCTACATTCGGGTTCAACTCACGCTGTGAGGGCCAATGGAACACAGACCTCTACAAAATGCGACAGAACTTTATTGGTTACCTTTATAGTAGCTTTTCATCAACTAATTTTCGCATATCTTACATTAAATTTTACAACTCAAGACAATTCTCATTGGATAAAAAAAAAAATTTATTGTTAATTTTAATAAATTATTCTTCAAGTAAATTTTAATTTTAACTGTGCTTTTACGTATCTGACATTATCCTTTTAATTGAATACACTATTATTTTCAATAGTTTACTTCTTTACAATTTGTATTCCTTAAATAGTTTTATGTCACTATGTCTAAGCTGGAGTACATTTCTAATTCTGGTTTTCGTATTAATGTGAGAATGCTGAATCTAATGATACTATTTTAAAATATATCGGTCACAGGAAAAATGATCCCAAAGTTGGTATCTTTGAAGTACCTCTTATGACAATAATAAAAGTGCCCAAGCTTGGGAACATTGCACTTTAGAAATTTAGCCCAGCATAGGCACTTTTTATTAGTAACATAATTATTAGTTATTTTCCATCTATGGTAATAACCCTTACATAAAGAAGTTTTGATTAATGAATAGCTCAATCGAGACCATATGCTCGGGAGCCTCAGGTTCCATTCCCAGTGGGAGCTCATATGGCTTGAACTCCTGAGTAAAACTATAGATCACGTCTCATATACGCACAGAGCCCAAAACAACTCAGAACGACTCAAAAATGCATGTCTTCAAATTTGGACATATTTTAATGTGTACAAATGAATTGCCTTCTAATGGTGGACATAAGGAAATATGTCGATTTTTTGACATTACGGATATGTCCGCCATGATCATAAAAAATGTGAGCAACTATAGCATATCAAAATGATCTACTGTCTTGTTTCCATTAGTTTTGACGGATTAGTATGTTATGTTTCTATGTATGTTTTGATCATTGGGGTATGTTAGTATGTTTTGATCATTGGGGCAATTATATCATTATTTGAGATGATATAATTATATGTCAAAAATTTATACACATGCGCCGAAACGTGAGGCGGTTTTCGTTTGTCTCATGTTATCAGTGTTACCAATGTAGCACTTTGTCGCTTGATATAGAAATTTTTAAGAATATTTTTATCAAAAACAATTGGTTCATTTATGATTATTAGAATAGAAATTTAGCATCTTTTAAATGCTCTCTAGTGACTAAAGCATTTTTCACAGTCCTTTGCACCTTTCAAAAACAAACCGCGTTACTTGATGTTGTATCACTGCGCGCACGACTATTTGCTGATTAGTGAAGAGGAAATTGTTTCGTCTGTTTCCCGCAATATTTCTGCTGTAGCACGTGCATGAATTTCTGCTACTGCGGTGTGCATTACTCGTCTCACTCTCACACCATTGCCGTGATATAAGGCAAAATATCCAATACTATATAATCCCCCCCCCCTTTAAGAGCAACTGAACATTGTTATTTTTCTCCAAACTGTTATTATAGATGAAATTACAATGAGTTATGTCAAATTATCAACTGAACGATAAAAAAATGAAATGAAATCTTTGAGTTTTACGTCCCACGGTTATGCCGGTTAGGCTAAAGGAGACGGTGATAATGAGAGATGAGTGAAATGGTGGAATGAAGAAAGTGGGAGTCATCATCACCGTCTCCTTTAGCCTAACCGGCATAACCGTGGGACGTAAAACTCAAAGATTTCATTTCATTTTTTCGTAGCACAAATGTGCATATAACATTTTTTGTTTAATTAGTTGGCAACATTTCTGCACTGCAGTCTGCATTGTTTACAAGGGGTACAAAGCTTCGTGAAAATCAGATTAAACTAGCATTATTTCCACTAAAATTAATATTTTTAGCGTCTTCTTGCAGTGTGTTTAGTGTCATTATTATTCACATTGTTGACAGGGTATTTAGTATCATTACGACATGAGTGTGTGCCCTATTACGGACAGGTTTGACATACATTTTTATGCCATATCAGTCTTCGGGCTCTGTGTGTAGCCCAGCGTTGCCAGACTCACAGCCCGGAATTATTCCAAAACCTAATCGAAATTATGCTAGATTCGGTCAAATTATGCTAGATTCTCATAATTACTTAAGGAGTTTTAAAAGATAAAAAACGAAGTTGAGATACGATAACGCAACTTAAAATACGCAGAGCGCAAGAATGCGTGGATAGAACTCAATACTTCACGCACCAAAGGTTTAACTCTACTAAACTAGTGGAGTCGTTGCCAGAGTGGAGTCTGACTTCGGAACTAGTGGAGTCTGACTTCATGACCATCTTTATTCCTGAAATAAAAGTCCCGAGACCGACCAAACATCTTCCCCGCCCCCCCCCCAGCAGACAATTCATAACTCCGCTTATGCTGTGAGGTAATTTTGGCGTATATATCGTATAAATGAATGCAAAGCGTTTGTTTACATATTTTGAAAGAAAATTACCTCACAGCATAAGTGGAGAAGGGAATTGTCTGCTGGGGGGGGGAAGATGTTTGGTCGGTCTCGGGACTTTTATTTCAGGAATAAAGATGGTCATGAAGTCAGAAATAAAGATGGTGAAGTTGTCAAAAAGTTGGGGGGGGGGAATGGCCCCCATAGCTCCGCCCATGCCTCGCAGTTAAAGATTAGAAAACCCTGGGTGGAGTCACCAAAAAAAAAAAGCCCAAAACCGTTTCTAACTTACTTCGGAAAATAAGACTGGCTGTATGGTTTACCGACTGTATGAATCAATGGAAGAGGATACATTTCTGCCGTTCTTTTTATTCCCACGACCAACTTCTTTCTCATCTCCAGTTTTTGATAAACATGCTGAAATTACCGAGCGAAGTAGCTGAAGTGGTAGAGCGTTGGCTTCGCATTCGGGAGGTCGCGGGTTCTATTCCCGCTGCCGACCATCCTGACTGGGGTTTTCCAGGGTATTCCTCAGTCCTACCAGGCAAATGCCGGGATGGTACCTACTAAACAGGCCCTGGCCGATACCTTCCCAAAAATCCTTACCGTTGTTGTTGTTAGATATCCAGTGTAAAATGGCCTCTGAGCTGTATGTGGTGATTGTTAAATAAATAAATAAATAAATAAATTATGCTAGGTTTGGGCAGGATGCTAAAAGCAAGATGCTAGATGCTAAACACATGCAAATTATGCTAGATCTGGCAACGCTGGTGTAGCCTTGCAGATGAAAATGACATTAGAACTCTAATCCAGCCAATCAATCTTTTAATTGAATAATAATTATTATTATTTGTTATACCTTTGTTTTATTGGATCCTTACAGCTTGCAACTTTGCTTTCGATCATCTTAGCTTCTGAATAGTCGGTAGAATCGCTACGAAAAGTACTTCCCTACCCATAAATACATGTTCTTCAGATAACAACTTCAGGATAAGCAGCTTTCATTGTACACAGTTTTCAGTAAAGGATAGAGAATTAATTACCGAGTAGTTGTTTCGCGTATCATGGCATATCAATGGTCCATCAGTGGTATACACGATCATCTCAAATCTGTCATCAACATTGGGGGAGGAGGGGTAAGACAATTCCTATTTTTTTTTTTTTTAACTATGTTCAAAATATTTATGAAGTTAAAGAACATTGCTCTGGAGGATCAAGGAAGCAGAGTTGTTCTCAACATTGTTAGGCAGGCAGATTTAAGACTTATTCTGGGGGAAGGGTGCGGGACATGAGCATGATATTACGATAGATGAATATGATTTCTAAGGTGAACTCTTTGTGTATTATACAGCAAGGAACATGTTTTACAGCGATATATCCCTATATATCCCTATTATAATTAATCTGTACCTATATTATCAACATTGATCAGAGGCGCAATAATTAAGCATATAGCTTATATATAATTAAAAGAAAGAACGCTGTTATTGACAGGACATGTTGTCATGAGTAAGATTACTAGTTTGTTATTACTGACATGTTGTCATGGAAAACATTATTATTGGGAGGATACGTATATAAAACGGTATGGTTGTTATTGATCCATAATATATGTATAAAGGAAAGAATAAATCGACGTTAGTTGGTATGTATAATGATATAATTCATTGAGATAGATTAACGAATTAGGGCTAGAACTTGAATTAAAAGGAATATTTATCGTTCTATCTGGTGCCGTAGACCCGTGAATATACTGAAAACCTTTAGTTCTGAAGGATAGTAAGAACTGAGTTTATGTGTATACATATATATAACTTTTATGAGTTTCACTACTTTGAGAAGTGGGAGGAAAATCCAAAGAATTGGTAATATGCAGGATTCCGAGATTGAAGAAGTACCCAGTATTTTAAATGAAACCATATCTGGAAATGCCGTAACTGTGTCCGAACGTTCTCATTCTAATCTTATTGATACGATTAGTCAACTACTAGATGCTAAATTTGATCAACAGCAAAAATTGAACGATGAAAAGCTAGAACAGATACTAGAGCAACATAAATCTCTTGCAGATAAAGTACAAGGTGTACAAGAAAATTTTGATCGCTTGCAACACAATTTGAAAGAAAATTTGCAAGTATTAGCTGATGAGGTTACCATCAAAATTACAAATGATATGACGCGAGAAGTTGATACCAGGTTTCAACAATTTAGTAACAAATGGCAAGATAGACAGGATCAACTAGCTCTAGAAACAGAGTCGATAAAGAAAGCCGTTGAAGCCGTGGAATCGACGACAGCCCAACAAAAAAATCAGATAGTGAATATTACTGCCCAGGTCAATTCACATAGCATACTGATATCCAACATACAAGAGGAAATCAGATCGTTACAAGAGAGGGAATGTGACTACAATAATCCTATGTATAAGGAGGCTTTGGGTACTCCCAATCAACAGCAAACAATGCATCATCAACAGGAAACATTGTATCACCGCCCGAGAACTCCATTAATAGAAACTGACGGGATATCTTCTTCTAAGAGTTCTACTGATGATGGTTTAGTTGTGGAAAACCACAGTAGGCGATTCCAAAGTCCAGATCGCAAAAGAAGAAAGGAGATAAATAAGTGCGAAAGGGTTCCAGACCATTATCAACGCCAACAAAAACATAACTATAGTAAAATAAACGTTAAGGTCAGTGAAATTAAGGCCATGACTAAATTCAGCGGTAAGTGTGACGAAACCGCAAGCTCGTTCTTAGAAAAATTTGAAGCAGAGTGTGAAATTATGGGTGTAGATCAATCTAAATTTATGAAGTTGTTACCACATCTGTTACTTCCTCCTTGTTCCTTGTGGTTTAAGGCTATTCGCGACCATATAAAATCCTACGAAGAATTTAAACGGGCCTTGTTGGCTAATTACGAAAATGATTTCTTGTTAGCTAACCGTGATGCGATGGTGCGAACTCGACACTATTCACCTCGGGTCGATAAATCTCTTACGGATTTTACAATCAATGCATATAATGAACTTAAACTCGTCAATCCGTTTCAGCCCGAATCCAGAATAATCGCTTCCGTACGCATTTTATTGCCGTATAAATTACAACAGATTCTGTTGTCTGCTCAATGCGTAAACTTCAATCATCTGATAATTTTAGTCCAGAACTTCGAGAATCAATTCCCGAACCCTAGCGGAAGTAATCGTAATCCATCCAATCCAATTCCTGTCAGAAACCTGAATATAACTAATGAAAATACCGAAAATCTTCGCAGCGATGAGAGGTCACGTGACAATACTGGCATTGGAATTAGTGAAAGATCTATTATACGTACTGGAACTGGAGCTAATGGAAGATTCAATTCTAGCGGTAGAAATGGAACGAATTATAATAATCCGAGGAACAGTTGGATGAACGGGAGAAACTTTCGTGGAAGACGCAATTGCAGTAACAATGTGATGCATACCAGTGTGACTCAAAACAGATTCAATTGGAGATCTCGAGATGGCAGGAACTGTCGGAATAGGACCGAAGTAATGAATGAAACAGGAAATGGATCAAGTGAAAATAACCAAGATTGTGGTGTTCAATGTACTTTGATTGACCCATTTGTTAATCATAATTTAAACTAAAACCCGCTGATATGGTTGGGGTTAATCCCATACCAGCCGAAGGTTCCCACGGTTATTCAACGCAAAATTCGTCTATTAATTTATTTGTGAATAATATTGATGATAAATATAATTTAGATATGAAAAGCTGGAGCAGGTAAACGGCTAAAGCTGGTTAAAATTTCAACCCTGATATGTTAACTAAATTAAATTTGGATAACAATTCTTAATTTATTCTCTCAGATGTTACGAGTTGTGTTGTGAATACTTCATTTGGACTTTATATTTCTGCAACATGTTATGATGTGATTAATTTATCTTATCTTTGTATTAACTCCGAATGTTATGTTTACCTTTATTTTACTTTACATGTTCAAAAGAGATTTGATTATGTTAACTTGAAATCTATGACATTGATTTTAAATTGAAGCCTTTAAATGTAATTATTGCCTTCTGATCTTGTTGTTGTTTTGGTAAGATGACGATCTTAATTATAAATAATGTTGTTTGTATATGGATGTTATCGTTCAATGTAAAAAAGGAACAACTAACTAGTAACTCTGCGTAAGTCATCAATTAGTTATAATTTTGAATAGATCCATAAATGATATTTGTAATGAATCGACGTTTTATGATACGTAATTAGTAATAAAAGAAAAATGTTGTTATAAATGAATTGATATATATATATGGAGAAAGAAGAGAAAAGAAAAATATTTATATTGATGTAATAATAATAATTAATACGAGGATTGATGTAATAATAATTAGTACGAGGGCTATTCAAAAAGTGAGTGTTTTGAAAATATCCAGGGTTCTTTCCTTCACTGTAATACTGTTACGGAATTCCCGTTCTGGGCGACATTTACAGCGATATATCCCTATATATCCCTATTATAATTAATCTGTACCTATATTATCAACATTGATCAGAGGCGCAATAATTAAGCATATAGCTTATATATAATTAAAAGAAAGAACGCTGTTATTGACAGGACATGTTGTCATGAGTAAGATTACTAGTTTGTTATTACTGACATGTTGTCATGGAAAACATTATTATTGGGAGGATACGTATATAAAACGGTATGGTTGTTATTGATCCATAATATATGTATAAAGGAAAGAATAAATCGACGTTAGTTGGTATGTATAATGATATAATTCATTGAGATAGATTAACGAATTAGGGCTAGAACTTGAATTAAAAGGAATATTTATCGTTCTAGTTTCATTTCACTTTCCTTTGTGGCAGTGATATTCCTTTCCTGATACAAATCATCTGATTTCTCTTCGAAAAGAAAACATTTCGAATCGGATTATTGGGGGGATAGTTCCCCCTCGTTCCAAGATTGGGCGGACATGTCCAACTCATCCCCCCGGATTTGCACCAGTGTACACGATAAGAAGCAGATGGTTTCAGTAGAAGGTTTACCTCTCGAGTTTCTCTCCGATGCAATAGAAAGCGAATAAACAAAAGAATTATTTGTCTTCGCCTAACTGATTAGACGACGACTGCGTGCACAATCACACCAGCTATGCTCCTCGTTTCTGAGCGAAAAACGTTAAATTGCCGATTATTGGAGGCAGTGGCATACTCAGAATCAGGGCCGGTTCCAGGGTTGTCTCAGGGGGGTAACTAACAAAATTACCAATCATACTGACTCTTCAAGGTGATATGTGACAATATTCTCTGTCCCTGACAACACTGATGGAGGAAAATATTTTAAAGAGGGTCGTAAGTGGAATGCAGGACAAAAATGTCCTTTCTTCCTCCTGCTTTCTGTTTTCTTCCCTACTTGACAAATGTTATATTAGTTTGTTTGGTGAATCCCTTTCCTTCAACCGTTTAAAAATCTACTTAAACTATTGCTTTTGCAAAGCTCTGCTTTCTTTTAAACCCCAAACGGAAACATAATGGCAGAAAGTTTAGAAAAGTGTGACTATTTTCACTGCCAGCTTCTAATTTTAGATAGTGTATATTTACAACGAAGTGGAACGGGGCCACCTTTGCATCCCCCTAAATCCGGCCCTTCCCAGAATTTCGTAAAGAGGGCCTTTCAAGCCATCAAATTAATAACATCTTAGATGTTTGCATACCTAACTTAATGACTGTTTCTTAAATATGTTTTGCTGAAAGGGGAAGGAACCCGGAAACCTCTCCTAGTGTGCCCCACTGGTTTGAGACAGGTCTACGTTATTGATCTGTCATCATCAACGGTATTTTAGCTTTCAAAAAAGTTTCATTCTGATGACAGATACTGCATATTTTTATGTACAATTTCACTTCTCATTTTGTTTGACCTAACATCTGATTCAATTTTAATTAGATTAAAGGGTTTCCTTTATTTTTTCGATGGTGTATGTACTTTTTGAATACGTACATAAACCCCTTCCGTAGTAGAATTGGTTCACGATCTTAAAAAAGTGGATGACAAAGTAAAATCAACGTAAAAATGGAAGTTTAATGCCAATATTCCCTGAGCCAGGTATAGTGTTGCTGTTGAGACGAGACGACAAATATGAACTCGTTAATTTTGAGAAGTACATCATCTCGTTTCTGTTCTCAAAAAAGCTTTTCTAGTCTTGTCTCAACATTTTTCTTATCTAATTTTCAAAATTTATGTATAAAGTAAAAATGAAATGCAATTTTTGAGTTTTACGTCCCACGATTATGCCGCCTAGGCTAAAGGAGTCGGTGATGATGAGCAATGAATGAAATGAAGAAAGTGGCCAAAAACGGGAGAACCCCGAGAAAACCAACACACGCGGTGTTTGTCCATCACAAAGTACACTTGGCAGGAGCAAGGTTTGAACCCGCGATCCCATGCACCAGAGGTGAACGCTCTACCACTGAGCCACCGCGGCCCCTATGTATAAAGTGTAGTTCATGATTATTTTCTGAGTTTCACCTAGATTCAGTATCACGAGAGGTTTACAAATGGTGTGATATAATTTAGACAATACTTATTAATAGAATATATTGTATTATGATTAGCATAAGTGTTGATAAACGCTGTTAATTATGTTCGTATATTAACTTTATCAATTTGTTTTTGTGTTATGAATCATGTAAAACTCAAACAGCATTTGATATCTAAGACTTGGAGGAACTAGTGATCCCAACGAACTAGTGATTTTTCAGCTTGGAAAATAACTAAAAGTCACACGGAGCCATGGCAGGTGAGTATGGAGCCTGAAGACACACAACAATATTGTGTTTGGCGATGAAAGCCTGAATCAACATTCGTGGACAGTCTACTCATGCCCAAATTCTTGCTCAAAATTGAATGTACCGATCCGATTGAATGGTTTCCACTTGGATATCGCCAAGCTTTTGGCAAACTTTGATGCAATATCGTTGCTCAAGTTCTTCTGTCATTTTACAAAAAAAAAAAAAAAAAAAAAAAAAAACTGAAATTGGACGACCGCTCACTAAACGTCTTCACTTGTCAGTCTACCACCGAGGGATGCTTTCTGGGGGTGGTAAAACAATTGACGACTACGCGTGAGTGTCCTCTACATCTACACTGAAAAATTCTCCCGCACTTCATTGGTTTACGTGGGAAAAGATAAGGTTTGATATTTTTTAAACACACACAGTATATATAAACCCCATTTATGTTATAGATATAATATTCTGTTATATATGTGTTTATAAATCACAGAATGTTATCCTTATACAGTGCGTCCCACTAGCCTTCGAACCTGAAAAAAAAAAAACATTATAATTTCCGAACAAATATACATACGAAAATGAAATTCACAATACACGTACCTTGTTTCACGCTGAATACATGGCTATCACAGCAGGTGCTGAGAGTGTCCTCCCTGGACGTCAAGACATGTTTGTACACGGCGTTCCATATTGTGAAAAGTCCGATGTAGAGTCTCCGGTGTGATCTCATGAATCGCATTCTCAATGTTGTTTCGCAATTCTTGCAGCGATCGTGGGTTGTTTCTGTAGACACAACCTTTAAGAAAACCCCATAAGAAGAAATCAGGTGGTGCCAAATCCGGGAATCTTGGCGGCCACAATCCTTTGGGATTTTCCTGTCACCAAAAAAGGCCACGTTGGAAGTATGGCATGTTGCTCCGTCTTGTTGGAAATAACCGCGACGCAGTTTTTGATCATCCAGCTGATTCACAAATTCACTGAAGATGTGTAAGTAAACTTGTGTGTTTATTGTATCTTAAAAGAAAATGGGTCCAATGATACGCTGTCGGGAAATTGTACACCAAACTCCCCCACCAAGCTTCATCTGTGAACCAAGTATAGTCTCGGATTCCTGGATTGTCATGCAACAAAGCTTGCAACCAACGACAATACATCACGCGTTTTTCCCAATCTGTAGTCTTCAACTCCTGGACGACTGTAACGCGAAATGGAAATAGCGTGGCTCTTTTGGCGGCTCTTTTCACAGTTGACTTTGACATCCCTACATCTTGTGATAATCAACGCAGGCTCTTCTAATGGGACCGCAAAAGACGTTGCCGCACATTCTGTACTGTCTCCTCGGATATCCATGGACGCGCGCCTCCATGTCCCGTAAGCAACATTCCTATTGTTTCGAACTTGTTCACCAAATGATGTATTGATGATTTCGATGGTCCTTTACGGCACCCAAATTCACGGCAAAATTCACGTTGAACGGTCTGATACGAACCCGATATCCAATATTTTTTAACAATCAACACGCGTTTCTGTACTGTGTACAGAACCATCCTCGCGATGCAGCGACTCGAGTCACACTAACGCACGCGCACCACCCGAAGCAGCACTTCCTCTGGCGCCTAACTATCGTCTTTGTTTTGACGTGTGCGCTTCTCTTCAACCTTTTCTCGTGTTTAGCATGAAACAAGGTATTCGTATTGTGAATTTCATTTTCTTATGTGCATTTGTTCGGAAATTATAACGTTTTTTTCGCGTTCGAAAGCTATTGGGACGCACTGTACTACAGGACGCGGGAACCTTTAAACTGACTGTAACTAGGGACAACGTTCACATAATTTGTTAATAATGTTATAAATTAATAAAGGTTATTTATGCAATATATGAATATCAACCTTTAAATATTAACAGAGTTGACTTGGTGCTTGGTGTTTGCAGATGGCCATGTGCTTTCAAAACAGTGTTTCCAAGATTTGAAGATGTAATTCTCCAACATACGAAATAAGCATGAAATACTCGTATAAAATATCAGTAACAATGTTCATTTAAATCAGCGTTTGTCAAACTATGATCGAAAGACCACTTAAAATCAAAATTCAAGGTAATTTCGTGTCTCACACAATAGTTGAGGATATGAGAGTTTTTTTTAATTGCATAAGTAAACATCTTTTAAGTTCTTTTCCAGAGTGGATATCTTACGAAATTTATTACCCCATCAACTCAATAAAATATTTTTGATAGTCTTCAATTATACTGAAAACAATTATCATGTACTTTTACTAATACCAATACAAATTAAAGAAATATTGTTGGCCACTTTTAAAATATAATGATAATTAACATACACTGAAAAGGTAGAAACAAGAATTTTAGGAATGATCAAAAAAGGATGAGAATATTGCGATGTTGCCCAAGAATTAGCTTTTGGATCAGGGCCACAAAATTTTTGAACGGGGTCTTCGTATTCTTTTTTTTCCTTTTTTTTTTTTTTTTTTTTTTTACGGAATGAGGACATCATACAGAGTTAAGTGAATACACTATATGTAGTTCTCCAGATATAAGACACACAAGAAAATTTTTGATTGAAATATATTGAATCTTTTGATCCAAAAATACCATGTGTAGAACATTTTGAGTAATGAAAATAGTGAATGTTTCAAAATTGATTTCAGAAACGCTGTTCTTCGATCGTATGACTTGTAAGCTTATGATATGCATGAATTTCCATGGTGCTGTCATGAAAATTTTGGTGTTTTCAAGGTGCCCATTTCGTGTTATCATTTTCATTCTATCTTCACTTTCAATACCTATAACTTTAATAAATTAGGCCTACGATATATGACTTATTCAGACTGTAAAACTTTACCACTTTAAAAATTCAAAATGTAATATATAATCTATATTCCACCTACATACGTATTAAGCAAAGAAAGATTTTTAAGTGATATATATTTTGTCATATATTTTGACCATTGATATAACAAGAACTTACCTTCACAGATGTAGTTCTTGTCTTGTCTTGTCTTCATTCACCAACTATCGGTATCCAGAAAATAAAGACTGTTTACTTATACAGAATGGAAAGTACAATATTTATTGGGAAAAACAATTCTCGTACATACCTGAAACTTCCCTCACTTCTCTACATGATCACCACCTTCATTTAAACATTTATGGCATCTGTTTACGAGATTCAGAATTTCCATGTTATACTTCCGCCGCCAGTTTATTAAGCTAAGTGGTCACTCCATTCTCCAACTTTTCAGAACTTCCGAAACGTTTGCCAGCCAGATACTCTTTTAATTTAGGGAAAAGATGAAAATCGCTATAAGCAAGGTCCGGACTATAGAGTGGATGATGAAAAGTTTCCCATCCGAATTGATCCAGCAATTCTTGAATTGCAGCAGCAGTGTAAGGGTGAACATTGTCGTGAAGAAACACAATTTCTCCAGAAAGCATTCCTCACCTCCTGTTTTGGATGGCTCGCCGTAGTGTTCTTAGAGTCTCACAATAACGATTTGCATTGATCGTAGTGCCTTTTGACATGAAACTGACCAAAACAACACCTTTACGATATTAAAAGACAGTTGGCGTGACCTTTAGTTTTGAGAGAGTCTGAATTTCCTGGTTTTCTGCTTGATAAGGGATGATGCTACTCAAGTGATTGATGCTTGTTTACTGGAGTGGTGTGAGACACCCAGGTCTCATCACCAGTCACACTCAAGAAAGGCGTCTCCAATGGTGTGATATCGTGTCAAAAATGTCAATGTTGAGCTCATTCTCTGTGTTTTGTGTTGGTTGCTCATTTACTGCAGAACCAATAGTGCACAAATTCTGTTGTAACCGAAATGTTGCGACATAATTTCAGCAACGAAAGAACGAGAAATGTGTGGAAACACAATGTACAATTTGTCGCGAGTTACTCTCCTGTCTTGCAAGATTCTACTGTCCACTGCAGTCTTCAAGTCTTCTGTGATAAGTGATGGATGTTCATTTCGAGTTTCATCGTGTACATTTGTTCGTCCATTGTTGAACATTTCACACCATTTTCTCATATTTCTTTTGTTCATTACATTACCACCATACTCTGCTTGCAGTTGCCGGCAAATTTCTTCCAGTTTCAACTTTCGACCTTTCAGAAATCGAATAACTCCTCTTTACCTCACAGACTGCGGTATTTTCAATCAAGCAGTTCATTTTGAATACCTCAATTGCACATTTGTAACTTCTTGCAACCTCCACTCACAGTGTTATGAGTACAGCTGTTTCGGAAGCCAATTGGCCCTGAATCGAGAAAGAGTGCGCGGCAGAAATGCGGGAGAAGTCTTTAGTTTGAATGCATTTTGGATCTGATAATGTTTTACGATCAGTAGTGAGAGGAAGTCTTCAGATGCTTTTAAACTTCTCTGCACAAACTGGAGCACTGTGAAAGGAAGGTATCGAAGCTCGGAAAGAGTATGTAAAATAACTAAAATTTCATAATTCCACGTGCACTCTTTCTAGGTTGGGCTACGAATTTTTCAGCACATCCTCGTACATTTCTGCTCAACATAGTAGATCATGTATAGACGTCATGTCAGTGCTTTGAAGCAAAATACCAACTATTAACCAAAGATAAGAACTCTGATAATACATTTTATTGAAAGCTAACCAATTCAATCCCATGCAATTTTTCTTCTTCCTATTATTATTATTATTATTATTATTATTATTATTATTATTATTATTATTATTATTATTATTATTATTATTATTATTATTATTATTATTTTATTATTAATATTATTATTATGATTATTATTATTATCACTAAGCACAACACTTTTTATCTCCTCCAAAATCTAAGCTCTGGTACTCGTAAATTAAGGTGAAGCACTTTCATCCATCACAACACGATACGATACGACAACGCTGCATCACCACACTGAGTTCATGAAGTTCATGAAGATATTGTTGTTCACCTCACCCACGTGCCACTTCAATCTTGATCTAAGCACATTGTTTGTCTACGTTACCACTCGCCACACTTCCTCACTTCACATTCCCTTATCAGCTACAAAGATGCGCCCTTTTTTATGTGAAAAGAGTATTGCCAATACTTTTTATTCAACCTATGTAGATAATTACAAATCGTAAGATAATATTATTTCAAACAAATGTTTTTTCACAGGATTGAAAAGAGTAGAACATAAACGTAATGAAGAATAGGTGCAAATCTTACTTGTTGCCATTGATTGAAACCACTACAGCAGAGTTTCCCAACCTTTTTCAACTAGTGGTAAAAATTTCATTTCATCTGAAAACATTTTCTCGTAAATGTTGTGGATGATGGTAGGCGGAATTTAAATGTAAAGTATCTGAAGTGCCCCGTCCGGAAATATTTATCAAGAAATTTGAGAAAGCATCTAAGTTTTTGGTGGTAGTAGAAGTGGTTAAAATTCTAGAGTAGACCGAAACAGCACACACGCGAATATTTTGGATCTAGCTATTGTCCAAATGTAAATAACTTGTTTACGCGATCTGATATATAGCGATGAAATCATCAAGGTCTTGTATGCTGAAATCTGTTTCAGTTTTGTATTTTGCGGTACTCGTTGATGAACGTAGAAAATACATATATTGTTCTAAAATATAGGAAAAATGACTTTTTTTTTTTACCTAAATGAGTATCGGAAGACTCATAGAACAGCTATGTCCGCCAGTCCGTCTGAATGTCGACAGGTATCAGAGCAAAAACAGATATCTGCATGAATATTTCTGGAATTGATTTAGCGTCCCGAGAAAAGGGTTCCATCTCTTCTTCGAACCCTCTACTAAAAGCTGAAGTGATATAAAAAAAGAAAAAGAGCAACCGCTTTCAATTTCAACATCGATTAGCAAAGAGCAAAAATCTATAATAGACAGTGACAAGGCTTTTTAATCGATTCCGTATCTGAGTAAAAGAATACCTGTACCAAAATGTAAGGGGTTAAATTTACTAGTATTTTGGGTTCCAATATTAATTTTCATAAAGGAAGAACGGTAAGAGATATGAAGGAGTTGTCTCTTGGAATCGGTTCAGCATCCTGAGATTAGATTCTATCTCCAATATTAACCCTCTATTAAGCTCGTTTTTGGCTAAACGGTTAATGTACGCGAGTATGGCGAGGGAGACCCAGGTTCAATTTCTGGTGGGACCCATGTGGTTCGGATAACACATTAGCCTGTAGTTGAACCAGTCCGAGCCTGCTCTAATAAGACTAGAAGTGGTAGAGATTTACTGCTCTAAAAAGCTTCATCTCTCATTATTAGCAGTATATTGCAGAGAAGTCATAGCTATTTTTGAACAATGAATTTGCACAGTTTGGAAATGAAACATTGTTTCATAACTATAAAACAAAACGCTTTTGTCTTCTTTAATAGCACAGGAAAGAACATAAATAGATGAAAGGGAAAAGACAAATCTGTAGTGGTTTCAATCAATGGTAACAAATAAGATTTGCACCTATTCTTCATTACGTTTGTGTTGTACTCTTTTCAACCCAGTAAAAAAACATTTGTTTGAAATAATATTATCTTACGATTTGTAATTATCTACATAGGTTGAATAAAAAGAAGTGGCGATACTGTTTTCACATATAAAAGGGCGCATCTTTATAGGTGATAAGGGAATGTGAAGTGAGGAAGTGTGGCGAGTGGTAACGTAGACACACAATGTGCTTATATCAAGATTGAAGTGGCACGTGGGTGAGGTGAACAACAATGTCTTCATGAACTTCATGAACTGAGTGTGGTGATGCAGAGTTGTCGTATCGTATCATGTTGTGATGGATGAAAGTGCTTCACCTTAATTTACGAGTACCAGAGCTTAAATATTGGGGGAGATAAGAAGTGTTGTGGTTTCCCTTAGTGAAAATAATAATAATAATAATAATAATAATAATAATAATAATAATAATAATAATAATAATAATAATAATAATAATAATAATAATAATAATAATAATAATAGAAAGAAGAAGAATTGTATGGGATTGAATTGATTAGCTCTCAATAAAATGTATTATCAGAGTTCTTATCTTTGGTTAATAGTTGACATTTTGCTTCAAAGCACTGACATGACGTCTATACATGATCTACTATATTGAGCAGAAATGTACGAGCATCTGCTGAAAAATTCGTAGCCCAACCTAGAAAGAGTGCACGTGGAATTATGAAATTTTAGTTATTTTACACACTCTTTCCGAGCTTCGATACCTTCCTTTCACAGTGCTCCAGTTTGTGCAGAGAAGTTTAAAAGCATCTGAAGACTTCCTCTCACTACTGATCGTAAAACATTATCAGATCCAAAATGCATTCAAACTAAAGACTTCTCCCGCATTTCTGCCGCGCACTCTTTCTCGATTCAGGGCCAATTGGCTTCCGAAACAGCTGTACTCATAACACTGTGAGTGGAGGTTGCAAGAAGTTACAAATGTGCAATTGAGGTATTCAAAATGAACTGCTTGATTGAAAATACCGCAGTCTATGAGGTAAAGAGGTGTTATTCGATTTCTGAAAGGTCGAAAGTTGAAACTGGAAGAAATTTGCCGGTAACTGAAAGCAGAGTATGGTGGTAATGTAATGAACAAAAGAAATATGAGAAAATGGTGTGAAATGTTCAACAATGGACGAACAAATGTACACGATGAAACTCGAAATGAACATCCATCACTTATCACAGAAGACTTGAAGACTGCAGTGGACAGTAGAATCTTGCAAGACAGGAGAGTAACTCGCGACAAATTGTACATTGTGTTTCCACACATTTCTCGTTCTTTCGTTGCTGAAATTATGTCGCAACATTTCGGTTACAACAGAATTTGTGCACTATTGGTTCTGCAGTAAATGAGCAACCAACACAAAACACAGAGAATGAGCTCAACATTGACATTTTTGACACGATATCACACCATTGGAGACGCCTTTCTTGAGTGTGACTGGTGATGAGACCTGGGTGTCTCACACCACTCCAGTAAACAAGCATCAATCACTTGAGTAGCATCATCCCTTATCAAGCAGAAAACCAGGAAATTCAGACTCTCTCAAAACTAAAGGTCACGGCAACTGTCTTTTAATATCGTAAAGGTGTTGTTTTGGTCAGTTTCATGTCAAAAGGCACTACGATCAATGCAAATCGTTATTGTGAGACTCTAAGAACACTACGGCGAGCCATCCAAAACAAGAGGTGAGGAATGCTTTCTGGAGAAATTGTGTTACTTCACGACAATGTTCACCCTTACACTGCTGCTGAAATTCAAGAATTGCTGGATCAATTCGGATGGGAAACTTTTCATCATCCACTCTATAGTCTCAGCCTTGCTTATAGCGATTTTCATCTTTTCCCTAAATTAAAAGGGTATTTGGGCGGCAAACGATTCGGAAGTTCTGAAAATTTGAAGAATGCTGTGACCACTTAGCTTAATAAACTGGAGGCACAGTGTTGGCTAAGTTATTTGTAAAAATGTAATGCGTTACAAGTTACTTCACTTTTTGTCTGAAAATGTAACTTGTTACTTGCCCCAAAAAAGTAACTGTTACTTTACTTCGAAAGTAACGCGTTACTAATGCGTTACTTTTAGGTCCGAAATTTTGAATATGTCAAAAAATCTTATTACTTCAATTTTCCGTACTACTATTACTATCGCTATTATTATTGTTATTATTATTATTATTATTATTATTAATAATATTAATAATAATAATAATAATAATAATGCACGTTCTGAATCGCTTTGTGTAAATACAACAAGAAACTTTTACATGACAGCTATATGAACATTTTCATATAACTTAACATTGATTAAAATGCCATACTGCATTACTCGCAGGGATGGACACGAGCGAGTTCGAGTGAGTTTTCTTTGAAACTTGATTGGACTAGAAACAGACATCTTTGAGCTCCACCCGAGAACTCTTTTAGTTTAAAAAAATAATAAATAAACAATTATAAATAAACTTGATAAAAAAATAAATAATCTTTGTTGTGTTGAATTATGTTCACCTTCCTTAAGATTATGGACTGTGCAAATGTAACACCGACTGGTGGTAACGAACCTACTGTGCCCGTGTGGGCTTGCCATCAACAGTCACTGATCCATTTACCAAGTCAACCATCTCCTGAAAATACAACTCAAATTTGCCCAAATAAAAAGATTCCAGAGCCTCTTCCATCTCAACTTACAGTCCGGTATCCAGGCCTGCAGTTCATCATCCGCATCCCATCGTGAAATAGGTTGCGAACCACAAACTACTCACACAGGGCATCGACCTACGAGTGGAGCTAGCCATGTGCACCATGGATATCTTAATTTTGTCTGTAATGGCCCTACCAAGAGGGAAAAAATCTCATAAGAATCCCAAACAGAATTTAGTAGCGCAACAGAAATTTAAAAAAAAAAAAAACTGAGATTTCGATCGAACTGGTAGAAAAGAAAATAATGAATTTCTACAGGCTCGGCTGTCTCAATCCCCGGTCACACTAAGGAAAATTCTCTTTCTTCGATTCACAGCAATTGAGACTTTCATTTTACCAGTAAAAGAATTGTGTACGTACTGCTCTATACCTTGTCCGTATTTCACGTACTTTTAAAATATAACTGTACTCAACTTTTTTTACTTAAAACTAAATGATATGTTCTTGAGCTCGAAAAAGAAAGATATTCCTTCACGGCTAATAAACCCTTTATTTACATCATTCATTGAAATAGATTGACAAGAACTTCCATAAAAAAAATCTTTCACATTTTCTTGAACTGATATACCCATCTGAACCAAAATAAACAAAAGAAAATAAAATAACATTAAAATTTTCTAATTTTCAAAGTCGAAACTTCTATCCA
This sequence comes from Thermobia domestica, assembly GCF_964235325.1. NCBI lineage: Eukaryota > Metazoa > Arthropoda > Insecta > Zygentoma > Lepismatidae > Thermobia > Thermobia domestica. Next base: position 236,537,493 of record NC_137454.1, on the reverse strand, counting down.
ACAGATTGTATTTACATCTCGTTCAGCTTTCAAGCATTTCTCAAATCTGCATATTCATCAACATTTTGATATTGTGTACATTTACACAACGACGATGCAATACAAAACCATGAAAATAAATCAACACAGTAAATTCAAATATACGTTAAACAAATGTGATTAATATGCTTTCTTACAAGTTTACGTCTGTGGTACGCTAGTTTTCCTTTCTCTGCATTCAGTGCTAAACATCTGTGCATCAGGGTTGTGGCCGCGTAGAGGGTTTACGCATTTATTGGCTACCTCACCTTTCAAGCTCGGACCCCTTCACAATACAACTCGCACAGGAAAAACACCCACAAGAAAATAAATACACAATACTTAAACCTAATATTCCTAACCTAACTAACTAGACTACCTTAACCTAAAGAAACACATATATGAAGCACTTTTATGAGATTAAAAATACTTTTTATAGCTACCACAGATTTTACAAGGACGTATCGCTTATCATTTACTGTAATCGCTTTCATTCTCTCGAATTAAATACTGAAATTTCACGCATTTTTCTATTCATACTGTATTTTGACTTATTTCGATGGGTATCAGAATAAAGTTGCCGAGATCTGAACTGTTAATGACAATTTCCTGTTACCGGTACCAAAACCATGTACCCTTATAGTAAACATTAGCCGTGATTTTGACTACATTTGTTTCAAGAATTGAAAATCTTCGGAAAATAAAGCAAAGAAAAGCATAATGCAAACTTTTTTTTTTTAATTTTTAGCAGTACTTCGATTTTCCAAAATAAATAATTTAAAGGTTAACAAGGAATCTAAAATTTCATTTTATCTTTGGGGAAATGTATGTGCCAGAGGTATACACATTTCTTGTTGTTATGGCAATCGTCTTCGTAATGTTGAATCGAACTTGTTCCCCCCTCCCCCTCCCTGATTGAGTGTACTCGGAAAATCACATTCTGAATCTATATGTAAGCAATGTTGAGGAAAACTTGAAAATTTAGCACATCATTTTAATATTCACTACTTGCACAGAAAGCCACATTTTTACTGTCATGCCACAAAACAGTGAATTTCGAGGCTAAGTTATCCAACGAGACGAGATGCGAGCAGTGTGCCCTCTCGTGAGCAACACTAAAAGTATTCCACATTACTGCTTAGCTTATATTTCTTATGGCTTTCGCTTTCCAGTTTAATCAGGCCATGATTTCAAAGCGAGTTAAAACGAGCGAGCGAAACTCGACGAAAAAAGCAGTGAATCGGATCGGAACTCGACTCTAGAATACCAGTATTACCTTTGATCGACTCAAAACTCAACTTGAATTCGAGTCGAGAGTAGTTATATCCCTATATTGTCGCCATTTCGCAGTGTTGCCTGTACTGAGAATAATTACAGTGATTCTTTTTTCCCCTAAATAGGTAAATTTTCCTGATTTTTTAAGGGATTTTTAGTGATTTTTTGCAGTGTTGCACCGAAAAGTAACTAGATTTTCGATAATTTTTGTATGTAATGTAATTATTGTTCCCTTTTATGACTTATTTTAAGTACACTTCAATTAGTTTTTTCAATTGAAGTAATGATATTGCAATTACACCAGATTGATAATCCTTTATCTTATCACGCAAGTGTGACCTTTGCGCTGTTGCCCTTACTATTGGAGTCCGTCGCGACTTCCCTTTATACTTTTACCGCTCGCTTTGTATACTTTATCACGTATGTGTGACCTTTGCGCTGTTGCCCTTACTGTCGGAATTTGTCGCGATTTTCCTTTATATTTTCACAGCTTGCTTTATATATCTTATTGCATATGTGTGATCTTTCCGCTGGCACCCTTACTGTTTGGTTATGCTGGGACTTTGCTTTATACTTTTATCGCTTGTTTTGTATATTTTAGCACGTATGTGTGACCTTTCCGCTGGCGCCCTTACTGTTTGGTTATGCTGCGACTTTGGTTTATACTTTTACCGCTTACTTTGTATATCTTATTACGTATGTGTGACCTTTGCGCTGGCGTCATTATTGTCGCGAGTTTTTTTGCTCGCCTGCTTTGTATATCCGCCGCTTGCCAGCTGAGGACGTTAATGGTATTTTCCTTTATAGATAACGACACACTTTAACTGTTATCTAAACATGTGTATGTTTATCCAATACTTTAACTTAAGTAAGAAGACAAAGTTCACTTACCTTTGATAACACCTCCGCTGCTGCCTATTTCCTAGTTGCGGTTGGTGGTTCATTGATGTTGACAATTTTCTTTATGACGTAGAAGAACTTGTTGCGCGAACCGAAAGCAAACAAATATTGCGATACCGCCGTTGTATTTTCCGGTTTTAGGTATATTTATAACCTCGGTTGACTATTTGATTCAGGCTATTTTTGAATTTAATAAAATAATAATTCATTGAGTGAATATATGAATTTGATATTGAATTTTATGAAAAACATAATTATTGTGCACTTATGTATTGAAGAATTTTTTAAAAAAGTACAAGAAACTATACATTATTGGAATGTGGATATTTTTATGGCGCTTACACGTACACTATCCGAAACTAACTATGTTTACAAGCTAACGTTGTATGTTGGTACTTTTATGTCGCCTTTTTCCAAAAACATGGCTTATTTGACACTGATTGCAGGTACAGCATTTGATTGTAGGATATTTGTTGCACCTTGCAAGTCAGAACCATGTTCTTTATAGACAACTCTTTTTGTTATTGTTAATACAGCTTGAATTGGAATTTATTATTATTATTATTATTATTATTATTATTATTATTATTATTATTATTATTATTATTATTAGAATTGGAACTTGGGCTCTTTGAATTACTACTCCGTTGTGTCAGGATATATATGACTGGAAGAGAGTTAATTTTGTATGTTGCAGGAAATTATTATAAGCACATGATTGGGTTTTTTAGTATATGAAATTGGATATAGAAATAACAGTACATAACATGTAGATGCGATCATTTTTATTGCATACCCCTATTATTATTTAAATATGAAATTGCACGTTACAACTATTTGATATGCTATTATTATTTTGTTACTAATTGCGGAGACCATCTGATTTTAGTTTACTTTTGGATTGTGATATTTAGATTTTAATGTTTAGTGTATGTATCCTACTAGTTATGTAATTGGTACCAACGAACAATCAATTTGAAAATGCGTAGAAGTCTTGTTTGCCAATCTAACTTTGCGCTGTTTAAATTTCATATTATATATGCATAAGAATAGTCATTCCATACATAGGTTGAAACTGAAATTGTATTTTAGATATTTTGGAGGGTGAATTTTAAGGATACCCATTTTTTGTTTTGTTAGATACTTATTTTTATTTAGGGTGCTGTATTTTTATTTACAATATTAATGCATAGACATTCAAGATATAAGACCCGAATTTAATAATTTTATTACTAATTTAATACAGCTTGTATTCAAAATAATGGTGAGATTATGGATTGTCAAGTTAAGGGTGAATTTTACTAATTAAACTATATTTACTACGTATGGCACTAATTTTACTAGAACCTGCAATGGTTTTAAGCTGTTTTACTTGCATGAAATTAGCATTAGCGGTTTGATTTATATTGGAGTTATTTGAATTATGCTTTGAAATTAGAATTTTTCTTTATAACTGGAAACTTTATAGTTGAATTTACTTAGAAATTCTGTTACAGCGTTTGAATGGTATATACGTTTATTGCATGATGATTATTGTTTTTGTAGGTGAAATGAATATTTGTTTACTGAATGAAGATATGATTACAGAAATATTTGATTTTGATAGTCTTATCAGGAATTGCACTAAAAAAATTTTACGCTCCAGAAGTTACAATTGAACACTAAATAATTTTAAGTTTATCGTCCTACGATTATGCATGTTAAGGTAACTTGTATTAGAACACTATGTGGTGACTTTCTCTTTTAAGATGAATGAAACGGCAGAATGAGAATGTAGGAGGAAACGGGAGAACCCCGAGAAAATTCCATATGTACGATGTTTGTCCATTACAAACATACATGGTCCAGAATTGAACCAAGAGTATTGACGATACTAACTACGAAGTGTGTTCACTATAAGTAAGAATAGAGGGTATTCCATTGTTGGAAGCGAATTTAATGGGAAATTGTTGATAATTGTAGGGTAAAAGTTATTCAATTTATGTGATAGATAGTGTTGCAGAACTATTTATATATTATGTGGACTTAAGACTTACAATGGATACAGTACCGAGACTATTGATTTAGCCGAAGATTATAGTTAATGCCTTTTATAGGGAGCTTTTAGTTCAAACTTGCTGAGGAATGTATTATTATACTTTGAAGTAAATATACTACGGATATTTAATTTTGTACTCACAACTGGGCTTAATTCACAAGCCTTTTGGTTTTCACGTGGATGTGCTAGCTGATTATTTATTTTTATGTTGTACAACAATATTTTAATGTATGTGCTTTATTTGACTTAATTTATATACATTTAAATCACTGACAGAATCATTATAGGTAAAAATTGTTTTTGTCTTGAAATTTTATGTTAAGTGTCTTGGTTGTTTACTGTAAAAATATTTTTATGGAGTATATGTGAATTTGATTATATCTAAGACTAGAATATATTGTTATTGACAGTGTATTTGACATAGGTTTAATTGAAGTTGGGAATCAGAGATTCACAAATTGACATGTGATGCATATATGGCACATTGATATTTAGTATAGTGTAGATATTTTTAAATTTACAATGCACGATAACATTAGAATTTGACATAACTTGTATTGTGGTACCCTACAGAACCATCATATGAAGATTTGGCTGATTACACTTTGTATTATGCTGAATTATGTCATTTTGGAGTTTAGTTTTGTATAGAGATACAGATTAATTACACGCTATTACTGTATGATGGTGAAAATGATTGATACTTTATTGTTTGGATATTAGATATAAGGCTTAATGGTTTCTAGAAAAGAATTCACGGAAACTTGTATGCATTAAGATTTGGAATTTCAGATTGCAAGATAGAGCTTTGTTTGATGTAACTTGGTTTATTTATGGATGTTGATTTAAATTTGTTGAATTATAATTACACTATTTAAACTTGAAACCTGATTAATGTATTATATTCATGTAACATTACCAGAAACAACTACAAATTAGTTTGTTATATCACATTAGGCCATATTAGAAACTATTTATCAGAATTGGTAACTATATTTGAAATAGGATTGAAGACAAAGAACTATGGTTGAATTTAGCGATGAATAATATTTACCTATTATACTGATTAGAACTTTAATTATGTGTCCACTGATTTACTACTTTATTGTTCACATATTGCATACATTTTAGGATAAATTAGTTTTCTACGACTATTTGTAGATATTACAGTAGGATTAGAATTTATTTTATATTGAAGTATGACACAAAATTAAGTATGAACTATTGATAACTAATACTAACTACGGTTTACTAGGAACACAAGTTTAGACTATACTTTGTACGTTTGAAATTACTAGTTTTTTAAGAAGTAGATGGTTACTATGTTTTAAGAGCAAGGACAATTGATTTGTACAATAGTGACAGCTATTATACTGGATTGGAGATACTCTATTTATATAACTTTAATTTATTAGTATTGCAATTAGCAGATAGAAGTACGTTATTTATAAATATTGATGATATCGACTCTTTTAATTATCTATAAATGGTATGTTTATTAATGTCATTTAGATTTACTTAAATGGAATTAACTAAAGTAACAGTTTTAACTATGACCAATATTATGATTCACTGGAGAATGTTTTGAGTTATCAGTGAAAATGTACGGTAGAGACTTATTATGTCATTGGAATTATAGTTTTTTTACTAAGAAATTCTTTGATTATGAATTATTATGATCTTGAGAGATATAATGATATGTATTGCTTTAATAATAAGAATTAATTGATTTAGAATATTAGGTTTGACAGATGATTCTTGGAATATTGTTATTTATTTATTTTAGATACAAAACACCACACCTAGTGACAAGTATCATCCTCTTGAACTACTAAATACATAATTGACAGATTGCCACATAGTACTTTATAACATAAAGGCATTGCAATTACATGTAATGCTAACTGAAGAGTGTACTATTGACATTTAATTAATAGATAGCCAGGCCATCACAAATAGTGACAATTATTGTTTTGTTTAAAGCCATTTAAATAGAATTGACAGATGGGTATGTTTTGCTTTTATAATAAGATACATTTGGTTTACATTTATGGAGACACTTTTGTTTTTGGCGTTAGTCATTTATTTTTGATATGAGGCAGCGCAACTAGCGACAGCTATTATTTTATTTGAAGTATTAAATACGTGAATGTTAGCGTGATTTGCTCTTTTGTCATAAGATGTATTTGCTTTACATTAAAGTTGGATATTTTGATTATTACAATACCGAAATATATATATGTTAGATAGAAGGCAATACAACTAGCGACATCTATTAACTTATTTGAATTATTAGAATATATGAATGCCAGATTGATTTGTTTTCTTTCATTATAAGATATATTAGGTTTACATTTAAGGATTGATTAGTATAATACCAAGATTACTCATGTTAGATAAGAGGTACCACAACTAGCGACATCTGTTGACTTATCTGAATTATTAATTGCATGAATGTCAGATTGAATTGTTTTACTTCAAATATTCATTTATAAAACCATAAATATTTTTAAAATGTTTGTATATTAACAAGGCATATTGACGTTAAATATGACTTAGTATACGTCATTACCATGTACTACATAGTATTTAAATTATTAGAGTTTTGAATGACAGACTAGGACGTTTTGCTGTTATACTAAAAGACTAATTATTTTGAATATTTATTCATTCAATTAATAAATACTAATGGATATGCATTTTATTTTCTTTTACATAACTTTATATTTCATTTATTTTACTGCTTATATTAACTTGTTATTGTAGACATTTTCTTTTGTTAAAGAAATTTGATAAGATAAATATAATTGTATAAACGCAGGTAAATTGAAATTATATATTTATAACCTACATATTGAATAAATACTGGATTGATTTACGAGTTGATGATGAAGAGTTGAACAAACACACTGTGAATTTTATATTTGTATATCAGTAAGCATAACATTAAGGGTAACTTTCTACGAATATGGACTAATTTTCTTGTACTGAAGAACATTGTATCCTTATTGAACAGTTTTTTCAAATACATGAAGTTTAAAGAATCATAAGGAATATTTACAAGTAATTGGTAAAAAAACTAAAACGATGAGACCTGACTTTATGATGTGGAGACATATCAGGAGAATATGATGGCTAAGAAAATAGCAATTTTTACTTATGAAGACTATGTATTTTTGTTTAATAGTGACATCAAGTATTTTTTATTTCAGATTGTTTACAGACACAAACTATACACTATTTTCGCTACTGATGAATTACATGATAATTTAATTGTATTATAGATTATGACATTTTCAGTATTAAATGCTTTGAAGGTTTGAAATCCTCCCAAAACAATGTTTGTGAATAGATGAATGTTATGTCCATTTAAATAAACGTATTAATTAGGGGATCAACACATTGTAGGATTTGTTCATATTTTCAGCACATACAAAGAAAGAATAATTTAGTTATCAGTAACTATAAACACTTGTTTATCTTAGGTGACAGTTTTGAGACTATATTGACTTTAACAATTGCATATTATTGTTTTCATTATAATGATTCCTTTATTTTCTGCAAGATATGTTTTATGTTACGTTTGTTGATCCTATCTCTTCAGTATAGTGACAAATGTTTTAGCTGTATTATAATATTTGAATGAAAATGATACCAACCAATTTGTTTTTATTATTAGAGGTTTATTTTGCGGAAGAGTATGAAGGATATGAAGCTGTAATGAAGGAGAAGATGGATTGATTGTGTCGGCTGGATGTCTATATGAATATGTAGGAGTTGTGGTGTGAAGATGTTTTGAAGGAAATCACCAAAAGCATCAGCTTTGGAGGAGTCTGTCTATATAGGTAAGACATTATTTAAAATGAAATCTTTGAGTTTTACGTCACACGATTATGCCGGTTAGGCTAAAGGAGACAGTGATGATGACTAATGAATGAAATGGTGGAATGAAGAAAGTGGGAGGAAACGGGGGAACCAAGAGAAAACCCACACACACGGTGTTTGTGCACCACAAAGTTCACTTGGCGGGGAAGATATCATTTAATAGTGGATATTGTGTTTTACTATGTTTCCGCAAAGAGCATTGAAATGTTCCTATTTGTTAGGATGAGTGACGTCAGAGAGTATTACAGATTTTAACCCGGCACGGTAGCTTGTAACCACAGATGTAATTTTTGACCATCCTCTGAAGTTACCGGTGACGAAGAGTGATTTTGGATTTTTTTTTGTACATTGATAGTCACGATAAAACTGTCGAGAGCGAGTGATAAATGTAAGATATTTTGGTGGCAATGTTGGTCGATAAGGCGTTGATGTACTTATTGGTATGTAAAGGGAATTAGTTTCTTGAATTGAATATGTGATGGTATGAATGTCATTATACAGTTTGGCCTTTGATGTACGAGGTTGCAATGGCTCTACTGCTGTCGATAGATATGTTTTGTATTGTTTACAGTTGAATTTGTCAAAACGGATGCTAGTTCTTCGAAATTCTGTAGATTGATTCGTATGATGAGTACTAAGTTGTAATTTGATTGGAAGAGGCTCACTTCCTATTGGATCGAGAACATTAATTTGGATTTGTGAAACGTGATTAGCAGAAGTAATGACAATAGCTGGTATGCTTTGTGATACAGGCCTAGTGGGTTTGGAAGATCATGAATGATACCAGGTATGTAAGTTATGACAAAGATTTGAAAGGTAGATTTGTCTATTTCTGATTTGCTGTGCATGTTGAATTCAACCATAATTATGAATTTCTTATAATTATCGGAAATGTGTTGCACGATTACAGTAGGTAGTGGTTTTACAGGTCTGATATAAACTGTAGCAACGATTATAGTTATATTACGGAAGTATAAAGTAATGATGAGATATTCAGGAAGATTTGGCAGCCTACAAAAGTGTCGACATGATGGAATACGTGGAGAAAATTCCACAACTGTTTATTTATTTGTGCGTCTCCTAGGAAGGTGTTAGCCTGTAGAATTAATGTATATCCAGAAAAGTGGCAAATGATGGAGGGAGTGAGAAAGGTTTTGGTAAGGATAAACATTACAGCTTTTTCTTTCACTAACAACGCTTTGAATAAAGCTTTATTTCGATGAATGGATCCAATATTGAGAAATATAAAGACTATATCCATGATCAGTAGGTTAGACAATAGTTTCCAAAGGTACTGTATGAAAATATATATTTTGACCAGAATAAGTAGTATGAAATGTAACATGGAATATTTCTTTTGCTGCGTGGGTGATTTGTTTTAAGACATGTGAACGATGAATTGATTGAATATTTTGAAGAGTAAGCGTTAGAAAGGCAACAATATTGCGTACTGTTATAGAAGAGTCCAGTGATTGTAGAACGTTTGCAGAATAGTTGTATATACGTAGTGGCACCATTTATTCAGGGTGAAATTTGGTATGGACGGATTTGCCTTTACAGTTGTAACTATATGTCGGGTATTGTTCATGACAAGTGTAACAATTTCGGGGTTGTAGATTGGGATATGAATGACTGGAGTGATCACTAGATCAATAGCTGCAGACAGAAGTATTGGCAATATTGTGGTAGAGTGTTGATTATATGTATAGCATTTTTTGCATTGAAGTGTTAGGGGTGTTGATGACCGTGAAAATTTAACTCTGTTTTTGTTATAAATGTATGCCTCACTAGTTAGAAGAGAATCATTAGTGGTATGAGAAGGTGTTAGTACTTGAGCAATGTACGTGGGACATGTAACATTTCTAATTCGTATAACCTTCAGGAATGTGTGTCCTTCGTAGGTAAGTCCCCCCCCTGAATTTCTTTATCGGTATAAGGATCAACACTACGATTCATTACGGAAAGGAGAGGAGGACGGCGAGGTGGTGGTATCTGCTTGCCTTGAGATGCATTGTGGTTAGCAAATTTAACATTTTTTGTCGAAGATATCTATATGCACTTTGTTTTTATAGCGCTGATCATGTTTGCCTTTTCTGTTTTGAAAATAAAACGGTTCCTAGTTTGACTATTTCTTTGAGTGACGCACGAAGAAGGTACTTGTGCAGTTGTAGAGCAACTTCTTTCTCAGTTGAGAAACGTGAATCGAAATGGGTCAACAGAAACGAGTACATTGACTGAGATAAAGTTTGACGTAAAGTTGGAGCAGTAGAATTTGTTTCCATGTTCATACTGTTGTTTACTATATCTGGTGTAGCGTGTGCTTTCTTTGCAGCTGGTGAGAATTGCAAGCGGTTAGAATAAGTTTGCATGATTGAAGAGCTGGAAGCCACAGGCATAACAGAGCTTCTGGTACGACCAGATATGGTTTGTGACTGCACTTGCATTTCTTCCACTTTAGTGGAGCAGCCAGGAAGTTTACGCTAATTATTGCTACCTAGTAAGGTTACGATTGATACTTTGATACATTTTGACAGTTTATACTTGGGAGTTGGCATCAAGAAAGATATGGTAGAGAATTTTTATTATCGATAGATGCACAATATTATAATTAAAAATAAATGAAATATGGAGAGTTTAATTGACACGTTAATGTGTTTTAGGTTCTGATAAGAACTATTTGATTTATAATGTCACAGAACAATATTTGATTAGTATATTATTGTTATTCATATGCAATAGATACAGCATATCGTATCTAGTATTAATAATTATATTATTTGAAATATGACAAGCACACATGATAGTTGCTAATTTAACTTCTAAAATAAGGTATGGTTTATGATTTTTTTCTGGATAATGAAAAAAAATGAAATGAAATCTTTGAGTTTTACGTCCCATGCTTATGCCGGTTAGGGTAAAGGAGACGGTGATGATGAGTAATGAATGAAAAAGGTGGAATGAAGAATGTGGGAGGAAACGGGAGAACCCCGAGAAAACCCACACACACGGTGATTGTCCACAACAAAGTTCTTGTGGATTTGATTGCTACAGAACCGTTATGTATCAACATTAAATATGAACCATTATACCAATTGACAAATATTATAATATTCGAAATTTTTTGTCTGCATGATTGTCAGACTGAAATGTCTAGTTTCACAAAAGTTACGTACATTACAATATTAAATCAAGAGTAATCAATATTATACTCTTTGATTACTTTTCAAACTTCAAAATTAAATGTTGAACTTTGAAAAAAAATGTAGAATCGAAATGAAAACTGGAAACAGTATTCAAAATGCAAGTCTTGTAATGTGTGTGCAATTGCAAATTCATTGCAAGACTTGCATTTTGAATACTGTTTCCAGTTTTTATTTCGATTCTACATTTTTTTTCAAAGTTCAACATTTAATTTTGAAGTTTGAAAAGTAATCAAAGAGTATAATATTGATTACTCTTGATTTAATATTGTAATGTACGTAACTTTTGTGAAACTAGACATTTCAGTCTGACAATCATGCAGACAAAAAATTTCGAATATTATAATATTTGTCAATTGGTATAATGGTTCATATTTAATGTTGATACATAACGGTTCTGTAGCAATCAAATCCACAAGAACTTTGTTGTGGACAATCACCGTGTGTGTGGGTTTTCTCGGGGTTCTCCCGTTTCCTCCCACATTCTTCATTCCACCTTTTTCATTCATTACTCATCATCACCGTCTCCTTTACCCTAACCGGCATAACCATGGGACGTAAAACTCAAAGATTTCATTTCATTTTTTTCATTATCCAGAAAAAAATCATAAACCATACCTTATTTTAGAAGTTAAATTAGCAACTATCATGTGTGCTTGTCATATTTCAAATAATATAATTATTAATACTAGATACGATATGCTGTATCTATTGCATATGAATAACAATAATATACTAATCAAATATTGTTCTGTGACATTATAAATCAAATAGTTCTTATCAGAACCTAAAACACATTAACGTGTCAATTAAACTCTCCATATTTCATTTATTTTTAATTATAATATTGTGCATCTATCGATAATAAAAATTCTCTACCATATCTTTCTTGATGCCAACTCCCAAGTATAAACTGTCAAAATGTATCAAAGTATCAATCATAACCTTACTAGGTAGCAATAATTAGCGTAAACTTCCTGGCTGCTCCACTAAAGTGGAAGAAATGCAAGTGCGGTCACAAACCATATCTGGTCGTACCAGAAGCTCTGTTATGCCTGTGGCTTCCAGCTCTTCAATCATGCAAACTTATTCTAACCGCATGCAATTCTCACCAGCTGCAAAGAAAGCACACGCTACACCAGATATAGTAAACAACAATATGAACATGGAAACAAATTCTACTGCTCCAACTTTACGTCAAACTTTATCTCAGTCAATGTACTCGTTTCTGTTGACCCATTTCGATTCACGTTTCTCAACTGAGAAAGAAGTTGCTCTACAACTGCACAAGTACCTTCTTCGTGCGTCACTCAAAGAAATAGTCAAACTAGGAACCGTTTTATTTTCAAAACAGAAAAGGCAAACATGATCAGCGCTATAAAAACAAAGTGCATATAGATATCTTCGACAAAAAATGTTAAATTTGCTAACCACAATGCATCTCAAGGCAAGCAGATACCACCACCTCGCCGTCCTCCTCTCCTTTCCGTAATGAATCGTAGTGTTGATCCTTATACCAATAAAGAAATTCAGGGGGGGACTTACCTACGAAGGACACACATTCCTGAAGGTTATACGAATTAGAAATGTTACATGTCCCACGTACATTGCTCAAGTACTAACACCTTCTCAAACCACTAATGATTCTCTTCTAACTAGTGAGGCATACATTTATAACAAAAACAGAGTTAAATTTTCACGGTCATCAACACCCCTAACACTTCAATGCAAAAAATGCTATACATATAATCAACACTCTACCACAATATTGCCAATACTTCTGTCTGCAGCTATTGATCTAGTGATCACTCCAGTCATTCATATCCCAATCTACAACCCCGAAATTGTTACACTTGTCATGAACAATACCCGACATATAGTTACAACTGTAAAGGCAAATCCGTCCATACCAAATTTCACCCTGAATAAATGGTGCCACTACGTATATACAACTATTCTGCAAACGTTCTACAATCACTGGACTCTTCTATAACAGTACGCAATATTGTTGCCTTTCTAACGCTTACTCTTCAAAATATTCAATCAATTCATCGTTCACATGTCTTAAAACAAATCACCCACGCAGCAAAAGAAATATTCCATGTTACATTTCATACTACTTATTCTGGTCAAAATATATATTTTCATACAGTACCTTTGGAAACTACTGTCTAACCTACTGATCATGGATATAGTCTTTATATTTCTCAATATTGGATCCATTCATCGAAATAAAGCTTTATTCAAAGCGTTGTTAGTGAAAGAAAAAGCTGTAATGTTTATCCTTACCAAAACCTTTCTCACTCCCTCCATCATTTGCCACTTTTCTGGATATACATTAATTCTACAGGCTAACACCTTCCTAGGAGACGCACAAATAAATAAACAGTTGTGGAATTTTCTCCACGTATTCCATCATGTCGACACTTTTGTAGGCTGCCAAATCTTCCTGAATATCTCATCATTACTTTATACTTCCGTAATATAACTATAATCGTTGCTACAGTTTATATCAGACCTGTAAAACCACTACCTACTGTAATCGTGCAACACATTTCCGATAATTATAAGAAATTCATAATTATGGTTGAATTCAACATGCACAGCAAATCAGAAATAGACAAATCTACCTTTCAAATCTTTGTCATAACTTACATACCTGGTATCATTCATGATCTTCCAAACCCACTAGACCTGTATCACAAAGCATACCAGCTATTGTCATTACTTCTGCTAATCACGTTTCACAAATCCAAATTAATGTTCTCGATCCAATAGGAAGTGAGCCTCTTCCAATCAAATTACAACTTAGTACTCATCATACGAATCAATCTACAGAATTTCGAAGAACTAGCATCCGTTTTGACAAATTCAACTGTAAACAATACAAAACATATCTATCGACACCAGTAGAGCCATTGCAACCTCGTACATCAAAGGCCAAACTGTATAATGACATTCATACCATCACACCTTCAATTCAAGAAGCTAATTCCCTTTACATACCAATAAGTACATCAACGCCTTATCGACCAACATTGCCACCAAAATATCTTACATTTATCACTCGCTCTCGACAGTTTTATCGTGACTATCAATGTACAAAAAAAAATCCAAAATCACTCTTCGTCACCGATAACTTCAGAGGATGGTCAAAAATTACATCTGTGGTTACAAGCTACCGTGCCGGGTTAAAATCTGTAATACTCTCTGACGTCACTCATCCTAACAAATAGTGGAAACATTTCAATGCTCTTTGCGGAAACATAGTAAAACACGATATCCACTATTAAATGATATCTTCCCCGCCAAGTGAACTTTGTGGTGCACAAACACCGTGTGTGTGGGTTTTCTCTTGGTTCCCCCGTTTCCTCCCACTTTCTTCATTCCACCATTTCATTCATTAGTCATCATCACTGTCTCCTTTAGCCTAACCGGCATAATCGTGTGACGTAAAACTCAAAGATTTCATTTTAAATAATGTCTTACCTATATAGACAGACTCCTCCAAAGCTGATGCTTTTGGTGATTTCCTTCAAAACATCTTCACACCACAACTCCTACATATTCATATAGACATCCAGCCGACACAATCAATCCATCTTCTCCTTCATTACAGCTTCATATCCTTCATACTCTTCCGCAAAATAAACCTCTAATAATAAAAACAAATTGGTTGGTATCATTTTCATTCAAATATCATAATACAGCTAAAACATTTGTCACTATACTGAAGAGATAGGATCAACAAACGTAACATAAAACATATCTTGCAGAAAATAAAGGAATCATTATAATGAAAACAATAATATGCAATTGTTAAAGTCAATATAGTCTCAAAACTGTCACCTAAGATAAACAAGTGTTTATAGTTACTGATAACTAAATTATTCTTTCTTTGTATGTGCTGAAAATATGAACAAATCCTACAATGTGTTGATCCCCTAATTAATACGTTTATTTAAATGGACATAACATTCATCTATTCACAAACATTGTTTTGGGAGGATTTCAAACCTTCAAAGCATTTAATACTGAAAATGTCATAATCTATAATACAATTAAATTATCATGTAATTCATCAGTAGCGAAAATAGTGTATAGTTTGTGTCTGTAAACAATCTGAAATAAAAAATACTTGATGTCACTATTAAACAAAAATACATAGTCTTCATAAGTAAAAATTGTTATTTTCTTAGCCATCATATTCTCCTGATATGTCTCCACATCATAAAGTCAGGTCTCATCGTTTTAGTTTTTTTACCAATTACTTGTAAATATTCCTTATGATTCTTTAAACTTCATGTATTTGAAAAAACTGTTCAATAAGGATACAATGTTCTTCAGTACAAGAAAATTAGTCCATATTCGTAGAAAGTTACCCTTAATGTTATGCTTACTGATATACAAATATAAAATTCACAGTGTGTTTGTTCAACTCTTCATCATCAACTCGTAAATCAATCCAGTATTTATTCAATATGTAGGTTATAAATATATAATTTCAATTTACCTGCGTTTATACAATTATATTTATCTTATCAAATTTCTTTAACAAAAGAAAATGTCTACAATAACAAGTTAATATAAGCAGTAAAATAAATGAAATATAAAGTTATGTAAAAGAAAATAAAATGCATATCCATTAGTATTTATTAATTGAATGAATAAATATTCAAAATAATTAGTCTTTTAGTATAACAGCAAAACGTCCTAGTCTGTCATTCAAAACTCTAATAATTTAAATACTATGTAGTACATGGTAATGACGTATACTAAGTCATATTTAACGTCAATATGCCTTGTTAATATACAAACATTTTAAAAATATTTATGGTTTTATAAATGAATATTTGAAGTAAAACAATTCAATCTGACATTCATGCAATTAATAATTCAGATAAGTCAACAGATGTCGCTAGTTGTGGTACCTCTTATCTAACATGAGTAATCTTGGTATTATACTAATCAATCCTTAAATGTAAACCTAATATATCTTATAATGAAAGAAAACAAATCAATCTGGCATTCATATATTCTAATAATTCAAATAAGTTAATAGATGTCGCTAGTTGTATTGCCTTCTATCTAACATATATATATTTCGGTATTGTAATAATCAAAATATCCAACTTTAATGTAAAGCAAATACATCTTATGACAAAAGAGCAAATCACGCTAACATTCACGTATTTAATACTTCAAATAAAATAATAGCTGTCGCTAGTTGCGCTGCCTCATATCAAAAATAAATGACTAATGCCAAAAACAAAAGTGTCTCCATAAATGTAAACCAAATATATCTTATTATAAAAGCAAAACATACCCATCTGTCAATTCTATTTAAATGGCTTTAAACAAAACAATAATTGTCACTATTTGTGATGGCCTGGCTATCTATTAATTAAATGTCAATAGTACACTCTTCAGTTAGCATTACATGTAATTGCAATGCCTTTATGTTATAAAGTACTATGTGGCAATCTGTCAATTATGTATTTAGTAGTTCAAGAGGATGATACTTGTCACTAGGTGTGGTGTTTTGTATCTAAAATAAATAAATAACAATATTCCAAGAATCATCTGTCAAACCTAATATTCTAAATCAATTAATTCTTATTATTAAAGCAATACATATCATTATATCTCTCAAGATCATAATAATTCATAATCAAAGAATTTCTTAGTAAAAAAACTATAATTCCAATGACATAATAAGTCTCTACCGTACATTTTCACTGATAACTCAAAACATTCTCCAGTGAATCATAATATTGGTCATAGTTAAAACTGTTACTTTAGTTAATTCCATTTAAGTAAATCTAAATGACATTAATAAACATACCATTTATAGATAATTAAAAGAGTCGATATCATCAATATTTATAAATAATGTACTTCTATCTGCTAATTGCAATACTAATAAATTAAAGTTATATAAATAGAGTATCTCCAATCCAGTATAATAGCTGTCACTATTGTACAAATCAATTGTCCTTGCTCTTAAAGCATAGTAACCATCTACTTCTTAAAAAACTAGTAATTTCAAACGTACAAAGTATAGTCTAAACTTGTGTTCCTAGTAAACCGTAGTTAGTATTAGTTATCAATAGTTCATACTTAATTTTGTGTCATATTTCAATATAAAATAAATTCTAATCCTACTGTAATATCTACAAATAGTCGTAGAAAACTAATTTATCCTAAAATGTATGCAATATGTGAACAATAAAGTAGTAAATCAGTGGACACATAATTAAAGTTCTAATCAGTATAATAGGTAAATATTATTCATCGCTAAATTCAACCATAGTTCTTTGTCTTCAATCCTATTTCAAATATAGTTACCAATTCTGATAAATAGTTTCTAATATGGCCTAATGTGATATAACAAACTAATTTGTAGTTGTTTCTGGTAATGTTACATGAATATAATACATTAATCAGGTTTCAAGTTTAAATAGTGTAATTATAATTCAACAAATTTAAATCAACATCCATAAATAAACCAAGTTACATCAAACAAAGCTCTATCTTGCAATCTGAAATTCCAAATCTTAATGCATACAAGTTTCCGTGAATTCTTTTCTAGAAACCATTAAGCCTTATATCTAATATCCAAACAATAAAGTATCAATCATTTTCACCATCATACAGTAATAGCGTGTAATTAATCTGTATCTCTATACAAAACTAAACTCCAAAATGACATAATTCAGCATAATACAAAGTGTAATCAGCCAAATCTTCATATGATGGTTCTGTAGGGTACCACAATACAAGTTATGTCAAATTCTAATGTTATCGTGCATTGTAAATTTAAAAATATCTACACTATACTAAATATCAATGTGCCATATATGCATCACATGTCAATTTGTGAATCTCTGATTCCCAACTTCAATTAAACCTATGTCAAATACACTGTCAATAACAATATATTCTAGTCTTAGATATAATCAAATTCACATATACTCCATAAAAATATTTTTACAGTAAACAACCAAGACACTTAACATAAAATTTCAAGACAAAAACAGTTTTTACCTATAATGATTCTGTCAGTGATTTAAATGTATATAAATTAAGTCAAATAAAGCACATACATTAAAATATTGTTGTACAACATAAAAATAAATAATCAGCTAGCACATCCACGTGAAAACCAAAAGGCTTGTGAATCAAGCCCAGTTGTGAGTACAAAATTAAATATCCGTAGTATATTTACTTCAAAGTATAATAATACATTCCTTAGCAAGTTTAAACTAAAAACTCCCTATAAAAGGCATTAACTATAATCTTCGGCTAAATCAATAGTCTCGGTACTGTATCCATTGTAAGTCTTAAGTCCACATAATATATAAATAGTTCTGCAACACTATCTATCACATAAATTGAATAACTTTTACCCTACAATTATCAACAATTTCCCATTAAATTCGCTTCCAACAATGGAATACCCTCTATTCTTACTTATAGTGCACACACTTCGTAGCTAGTATCGTCAATACTCTTGGTTCAATTCTGGACCATGTATGTTTGTAATGGACAAACATCGTACATATGGAATTTTCTCGGGGTTCTCCCGTTTCCTCCTACATTCTCATTCCACCGTTTCATTCATCTTAAAAGAGAAAGTCACCACATAGTGTTCTAATACAAGTTACCTTAACATGCATAATCGTAGGACGATAAACTTAAAATTATTTAGTGTTCAATTGTAACTTCTGGAGCGTAAAATTTTTTTAGTGCAATTCCTGATAAGACTATCAAAATCAAATATTTCTGTAATCATATCTTCATTCAGTAAACAAATATTCATTTCACCTACAAAAACAATAATCATCATGCAATAAACGTATATACCATTCAAACGCTGTAACAGAATTTCTAAGTAAATTCAACTATAAAGTTTCCAGTTATAAAGAAAAATTCTAATTTCAAAGCATAATTCAAATAACTCCAATATAAATCAAACCGTTAATGCTAATTTCATGCAAGTAAAACAGCTTAAAACCATTGCAGGTTCTAGTAAAATTAGTGCCATACGTAGTAAATATAGTTTAATTAGTAAAATTCACCCTTAACTTGACAATCCATAATCTCACCATTATTTTGAATACAAGCTGTATTAAATTAGTAATAAAATTATTAAATTCGGGTCTTATATCTTGAATGTCTATGCATTAATATTGTAAATAAAAATACAGCACCCTAAATAAAAATAAGTATCTAACAAAACAAAAAATGGGTGTCCTTAAAATTCACCCTCTAAAATATCTAAAATACAATTTCAGTTTCAACCTATGTATGGAATGACTATTCTTATGCATATATAATATGAAATTTAAACAGCGCAAAGTTAGATTGGCAAACAAGACTTCTACGCATTTTCAAATTGATTGTTCGTTGGTACCAATTACATAACTAGTAGGATACATACACTAAACATTAAAATCTAAATATCACAATCCAAAAGTAAACTAAAATCAGATGGTCTCCGCAATTAGTAACAAAATAATAATAGCATATCAAATAGTTGTAACGTGCAATTTCATATTTAAATAATAATAGGGGTATGCAATAAAAATGATCGCATCTACATGTTATGTACTGTTATTTCTATATCCAATTTCATATACTAAAAAACCCAATCATGTGCTTATAATAATTTCCTGCAACATACAAAATTAACTCTCTTCCAGTCATATATATCCTGACACAACGGAGTAGTAATTCAAAGAGCCCAAGTTCCAATTCTAATAATAATAATAATAGTAATAATAATAATAATAATAATAATAATAATAATAATAATAATAATAATAATAACAATAATAATAATAATAATAAATTCCAATTCAAGCTGTATTAACAATAACAAAAAGAGTTGTCTATAAAGAACATGGTTCTGACTTGCAAGGTGCAACAAATATCCTACAATCAAATGCTGTACCTGCAATCAGTGTCAAATAAGCCATGTTTTTGGAAAAAGGCGACATAAAAGTACCAACATACAACGTTAGCTTGTAAACATAGTTAGTTTCGGATAGTGTACGTGTAAGCGCCATAAAAATATCCACATTCCAATAATGTATAGTTTCTCGTACTTTTTTAAAAAATTCTTCAATACATAAGTGCACAATAATTATGTTTTTCATAAAATTACAATATCAAATTCATATATCACTCAATGAATTATTATTTTATTAAATTCAAAAATAGCCTGAATCAAATAGTCAACCGAGGTTATAAATATACCTAAAACCGGAAAATACAACTGCGGTATCGCAATATTTGTTTGCTTTCGGTTCGCGCAACAAGTTCTTCTACGTCATAAAGAAAATTGTCAACATCAATGAACCACCAACCGCAACTAGGAAATAGGCAGCAGCGGAGGTGTTATTAAAGGTAAGTGAACTTTGTCTTCTTACTTAAGTTAAAGTATTGGATAAACATACACATGTTTAGATAACAGTTAAAGTGTGTCGTTATCTATAAAGGAAAATACCATTAACGTCCTCAGCTGGCAAGCGGCGGATATACAAAGCAGGCGAGCAAAAAAACTCGCGACAATAATGACGCCAGCGCAAAGGTCACACATACGTAATAAGATATACAAAGTAAGCGGTAAAAGTATAAACCAAAGTCGCAGCATAACCAAACAGTAAGGGCGCCAGCGGAAAGGTCACACATACGTGCTAAAATATACAAAACAAGCGATAAAAGTATAAAGCAAAGTCCCAACATAACCAAACAGTAAGGGTGCCAGCGGAAAGATCACACATATGCAATAAGATATATAAAGCAAGCTGTGAAAATATAAAGGAAAATCGCGACAAATTTCGACAGTAAGGGCAACAGCGCAAAGGTCACACATACGTGATAAAGTATACAAAGCGAGCGGTAAAAGTATAAAGGGAAGTCGCGACGGACTCCAATAGTAAGGGCAACAGCGCAAAGGTCACACTTGCGTGATAAGATAAAGGATTATCAATCTGGTGTAATTGCAATATCATTACTTCAATTGAAAAAACTAATTGAAGTGTACTTAAAATAAGTCATAAAAGGGAACAATAATTACATTACATACAAAAATTATCGAAAATCTAGTTACTTTTCGGTGCAACACTGCAAAAAATCACTAAAAATCCCTTAAAAAATCAGGAAAATTTACCTATTTAGGGGAAAAAAGAATCACTGTAATTATTCTCAGTACAGGCAACACTGCGAAATGGCGACAATATAGGGATATAACTACTGTCGAGTTTTAGCTTGACTCGTGCCCATAACTAAACGTTAGAAAAAATGGTTGCTTATTATTATTTTGCTAGACTAATTATATAATAATAACAATGTTGTTATATAAAATTACAAATACAGAATATAGAGAAATATTACACTACAACTAATAAAATGAGAACACATAAACTGGGGGTGAATCAAAACTTGCCAGTAACTAAAATCGATACATGCTTTTTAAAGCTAGTTGTTCCAAACTCTATAATCAACGGAACCCTAAGATACGCAAACTGATCTCAAAGAACTCCAATATTACATACCATCAACAAACTATGTTCTAGTAATGAAGTAGCCTGCTCATCAGAACACAGTTTATTCGTATTAACCCGTTACTGTATGTCGTTAATTATGACACCCTAGTTGTTGATAAATATTTCCCGCCGAGGCACCACTTTACTTTTAAATCCTGTCCACCATCATCTTCAGCTTTTAAGAAAATTATTCTTTCAAATGTTCGAACGATAAAATATTTTCGTTCTCCATCTTTATAGAAACAACTCCAATCAAAGTAAAATACAGTACTGGTACCATTGTACTCGTAATTTACTCACTGAATGTATTGATTTGGAGATGTCAAAGTTTATGACAAAATGTTCCAGGTGCTTGCAATCAGTACACGTGATTTGACTGAGGCTGTCCACATCTTCCAAAAACAAGAAATTGCACTATGATCTTATCTGTTTCTTTGTGTGCCGGTGACTGACTGCCGGTCACCTACATCGTTCATGCTCAATTGCTCCATTCTGAGGAATTCGCTTACAGGAAAGAAACATTTGTTTCCGAAAAAAAAAAAACATATATTGTAGTTACTCATCCGGAATGTAACGCGAAAAAAGTAACGCAAACTAGGTACGTTACTTAAAAATTTGTAACGCGTTACCGTTACAGTTACTTTGAAAAAATGTAACGCGTTACTAGGAAATGTTACTTAAAAATTAACGCGTTACTTGCGTTACGTTACTTCCTAAGACTGTGGAGGCAGAAGTATAACATGGAAATTCTGAATCTTGTGAACAGATGCCATAAATGTTTAAATGAAGGTAGTGATCATGTAGAGAAGTGAGGGAAGATTCAGATATTGTACGAGAATTGTTTTTCCCAATAAATATTGTACTTTTCATTCTGTATAACTAAACAGTCTTTATTTTCTGGATGACCCTCGTTATATGAAACCTGAAAAGTAGATTTTGACATCGTATCATCATAAAATTCATCTTCGAAACTTAAATGGATTCTGTTTTACCGTGGACCTCAACTTTATGGACCCTGTGGGCCTATTATGTACGCTACAATTCAAAGTTTTACGTTTGTTTGTGATTTAAAGCTTCTACCAATTGTGTTTTCTTCAAACAATCAAGTTTTTACATTTAATAACTGTTATTCAGTGATAATAATTGAATTAGTTACCTTGACATTTCTTTTTTAAATGTAACAACAGAAACTACGTGTGAGAAGGTAAGTTCTGGTTATGTTAATGGTCAAAATATATGACAAAATATATATATCGCTTAAAAATCTTCCTTTGCTTAATACATGTAGAATATTATTATATATTAAATTTTAAATTTTTAACGTCCCGTGGTAAATATTTATAGTCTGGGTAACTAATATATCGTAGACCTAATTGATAAAAGTAATAGGTATTGAAAGTGAAGATTGAATTAAAATGATGACAGAAAATGAGCACCATGAAAGCACCAGAATTTTCATGGGAGCACCATGAAAATTCATGCATATCATAAGATTACAAGTCCTGCGATCGAAGAACAGCGTTTCTCAAACCAATTTTTAAACATGAACTATCTTATATTACATGAACTATATTTTCATTAGTCAGAATGTTCTACACATCGTATTTTTGGATCAAAAGATCCAACTTATTTCAATCAAAAATTTTCTTCTAGGCCTTATATCTGGAGAACTACATATAGTGTAGCCAAACCCAAACTAGATATCACTTAACTCACTATGATGTCCTCATTGCGTAAAAAAAAAAAAAAAAAAAAAAAAAAAATACGAAAACTCGATTTAGGGGCCGTTCAAAAATGTTGTGGCCCTGATCCAAAAACTAACTATTGGTCAAAATCGCAATCTTTTGACGCTTTTTTTTTTTTTTTACCATTGCTAAAATTCTTGGCTAACATCGCAATCTTCTCATCCTTTTTCTGATCATTCCTAAAATTCTTGTTTCTATCTTTTCAGTGTATGTTAATATCATTACGCCTATATTTTAAAAGTGGCCAATATTATTCCCGTAATTTCTATTAGTAGAAGTACATGATAATTTCTTTCAGCATAATTGAAGATTATCAAAAATATTTTATTGAGTTGATGGGGTAATAAATTTCGTAAGATATCCATTCTGGAAAGGAACGTAAAGGATGCTTACTTATGCATTAAAAAAACTCATATCCTCAACTATTGTGTGAGACACGAAATTACCTTGAATTTTGATTTTAAGTGGTCCTTCGATCATAGTTTGACAAACGCTGATTTAAATGAACACTATTACTCGTATTGTATATTTCATGTTTATTTCGTATGTTCGAAATAATTCTTCAAATTCGAATTAATTCTTCAAATTCGAATTAATTCTTCAAATGTTGGAAACACTGTTTTGAAAGCACATGGCCATCTGCAGACATCAAGCACCAAGACAACTCTGTTAATATTTAAAGGTTGATATTCATATATTGCATAAATAACCTTTATTAATTTATAACATTATTAAGCAAATTATGTAAACGTTGTCCCTAGTTACAGTCAGTTTAAGGGTTCCCGCGTCCTGTAGTATAAGGATAACATCCTGGGATTTATAAACACATATATAGCAGAATATTATATCTATGACATAAATCGGGTTTATATATACTGAGTGTGTTCAAAAAGTATCAAACTTTATCTTTTCCCACGTAAACCAATGAAGTGCGGGAGAATTGTTCAGTGTAGATGTAGAGGACACTCACGAGTAGTCTTGAGTTATTTTACCACCCGCAGAAAGCATCCATCGCTGGTAGTCGGACGAGTGAAGACGTTTAGTGAGCGGTCGTCCAATTTCAGTTTTTTGTAAAATGACAGAAGAATTTGAGCAACAATATTGCATCAAATTTTGCCAAAAGCTAGGTGATATCCAATCGGATCGGTACCATTCAATCGGATCGGTACATTCAATTTTGAGCGAGAATTTGGCCATGAGTAGAGTGTCCAAGAATTTTGATTCAGGCATTCATCGCGAAACACAATATTGCTGTGTGTCTTCAGGCTCCATACTCACCTGCCATGGCTCTGTGTGAGTTTTGATTATATTCCAAGCTGAAAATTCCACTAAAAGGGTACCAATTTGAGTCAAAAGAAAACATCATGTGGAATGTGACTGCACGGTTTTTTGAAAGCTAAAATGCCGTTGATGATGACAGGTCAATAACGTAGACCTGCCTCTAACCAGTGGGGTACGCTAGGAGAGGTTTCTGGGTTCCTTCCCCTTTCAGCAAAACATTATTTAGGAAAAGTCATTAAGTTATGTATGCAAACACATAAGATGATATTAATTTGATAGCTTGAAAGTGCCCTCTTCAAGAAATTCTGAGCAGGGCCGGATGTGGGGGTGCAAAGGTGCACCCCCTTCTCCTTCGTTGTAAATATACACTGTCTAAAATGAGAAGCTGGCATTGAAAATAGCAACACTTTCGAAACTTTCTACTAGTGCTCTCAAACGGGTCGGGTTGTCGGGTCGGGTCAGTCGGGTCAGCTCGGGTCGGGTTGTCGGGTCGGGTCAGTCGGGTCAGCTCCGGTCGGGTTGTCGGGTCGGGTTATCGGGTGGGGTCAATAGGATCGGGTTGTCGGATCGGGTTATCGTGTCGGGTTAGTCGGGTCAGCTCACTTTGGTCAACTGAGTTTAGGTTGAGATTAAACTCGGCTGGAGTCGAAAGCTGCTGTTTTTCACTAGCTGCCTAATTAAAAATAGCAATTTTCAATTTTTTTTATAGAAGCCATAAATCTATTTTGAACACTTGCAGCTAGTGTTTTTATGGTAAATGCTTATTTTTGCACTTGTGTGTACTTTAATTTGTAAATGTGGAAGATTGATTTTATCAATCGACTGTAATATTAATATCTACTCCAATATGGAGTCTGGATTTAGAACAAAACTAGAAGTTGTTTAACACGTTGCTGCCAAGGGTGAATTTTGTTGTTCACCGGTAGAGTGCCAAGCGTACTTACTTACATTATTCTTGTTTTGTTCATATTTTTTAAAAATAATATTAATATTGAAACATAATCTAAGGCATGGTAGTAAATCCGCGTGCATAAAAGTTGGGGGTCCAATCGGATTTACGTGTGTATATTTTGTTTATGGGCAAGGGGATAAATTACAGTTGAACTGCCAACTCTGTTAGAAAGTTATTTGTTTACTACTACATGTGCAGAAGTGAGAAGTGTGGATATATTCATCTTGCTTTTAGTGCTAATAAGTAATATCTTTGTGCAATGAAAAACGAAGAAATATGCGCAGAACTCGATCTCATTAGTAATAGAGTGTAGTGATCTAGACTTTTCTGAAAATTCAGCAAATGACAGAGACACTGACATCTTGTGAAAATAAATTAGAATAAATAATGAATCCATTGTTAAACTGAAAAAGCAAAACATAGGTCCGATCGGGTCTACAAAAGCAACAAATGCTTGTTACTTGGTATTTAGCGCCCCTAGCGTTAATAATCAATATCAAAGACCAAAACCTACATGTGTAATAAAAACACTACAGTTCAATAACAGTAGAGACAGGATTTAACAATACAAGTACTCTAACGTCAATTCGACGAATTAGAAATTGTGGGTCCGATCGGACCTACAAGAACATTTTCTTAGATCACTCCAGTAGGTCCGATCGGACCCACATGGCAGCTAACGTGTTAAGCAAGGCTAAAAGAAAGATTGGATATTGACGACCAAGCCCCAAGCAGGGCTGCGGTAGCTCAGTGGTAGAGAGTTCATCTCTGGTGCATGGTGTCCATGGTTCGATCCCAGCTTATGCTAAGTAGGCTTTGTGGTGGAGAAACGCCGTGTAGTAGGTTTTCTCGGGGTTCTGTTTCCTCCCACTTTTTCATTCCACCATTTCATTCATTTCTCATGGTCACCGTATCCCTTAGCCTCGGTGCAGAATCGAGGGACCTTAAACTGAATATTTCATTTTATTTCGCCAAGCCCAAGGACATCGATACAAGAACAAGATAAAGATTGGATATGGAAGACGAATTGCATAGTAATCTTGCTCTTGGCCTTGTTTTGGTGATCACTCTTGCTTTCCGTATAGTATGAAAGACCATAATCAAAATCACACTTGGTCTTCATTTGTACCGATGAGGCGAGCATTCTTGGCTCTTGTATAGCATGAAAGATCACCAAAATTACGAAATGCAGGACCAAGACTTGACTGCAAGACAAAGAATAAGACGCAGTATTGATGACCAAGACCCAGGGAGCGAATTGTTTGAATTTCATTTGTTGGGCTGAAAGTAATGAAATAAAATTAGTACTTTGTAATTAAACATCATACTGTATTTTTAAATTTTAAATTACAAAATTCATGTTATGTATCTTCTTACATGCAACTATATATACTGTAAAATACGTTTTAATTACCAAGAAAGAAAAATCAAAGTGGTATGGGTCCCGGAATCATAAGAACTTACTTTGGAATGAAAGTTGAAGGCTTGGAAAAAATCACAGGTGTTCTCCTGTTTCCTCAACCCTTATCATTGTAGTTAAACGATTTCCTTTTATCTCCGCCAAGAGACTCTTGCTATTGCCTTGCGAGAAGACCCCCTGCCGTACAAGCAGGTGAGAACACTGACCTTGAATAAAAATTTCGTCACATAGAACTAAAGCAAGAAAAAAAATAAACTTCTCCCACGTCGGACATTGGTATCAGTTATAAAAAGAAATAACCAAACCTCAAAAGTGCCAAATATTCATTAAGATGCATATACAAATCCACCTCTTGATCTAGCTAGTGGTTAACGTCTAAGACTTCGGTACACGTGGTCCGGGTTTAATTCCCAATGGGAGTGCATTTTGGCGTTTACCCAGTGTCGTGACCATAGTGCTCTCAAACGGATCGGGTTGACCCGACCCGACCCGACCCGACTCGGATCGGGTCAGCTAGGGTCGGGTCGGGTCGGGTTGTCGGGTCGGGTCAGTCGAGTCAACTCGGGTCGGGTTGTCGGGTCAGGCTATTCGGTTCGGGCTGTCGGGTCGGGTCAGTCGGGTTGGGTTATTCGGGTCGGGTCAATCGGGTCAGCTCGGGTCGGGTTGTTGGGTCAGGTCAATGAGGTCGGATCACGGTTCGGGTCAGTTTGTTCGGGTCGGGTCATCGGGTCGAGTCACGGGTCGGGTCGGGTCGGTCTTCAACCCGACCCGACACGACCCGTTGAGAGCAGTACTTTCTACCATCATGTTTCCGTTTGGGGTTTAAAAGAAAGCAGAGCTTTGCAGAAGCAATAGTTTAAGTGGATTTTCTGAAGGTTTAAGGAAAAGGATTCACCAAACAAAACAATATAGAATTTGTCAAGTAGGGAAGAAAACAGAAAGCAGGAGGAAAAAAAGGACATTTTTTCCTGTATTCCACTTACGACCCTCTTTAAAATACTTTGCTTCGTTCTAAGCATCAAAGTTGTCAGGGGTAAAGAATATTGTCACATGTCACCTTGAACCCAGATAGCATGTAAGCTTAAATCAAGGGTCGCTTTCCCTTGATTTTGGCTTAGCAATGTACAGTTGATGCGACAAGCGACAATCAACGTTTACTTTAGCTTGTTTTTAACTTGAAAAGAAGCTTGAATGCGACAAGCGACAATCAACGTTTATTTGAGCTTGATTTTAACTTGAAGAGAAGCTTGAATTTATCAACTTTCTACTAAGCCTATTTCAAGCTTGATTCAAAACGCTTGACGTTTGTCGATTGTTTAGAAAATGGAGCCATCTGTAGGATTGGCGAGTAGTCTTAGATATTTGCCGAGTTGATTTCTTCCAAAAGGTAAACAAAGGTAAGCTCTGTGTATAAAATGTAACAGTAAGCCCTAATTTAGTTTTAGTTACAAAATAAAAAGGTGAGTTTTGTTTTAAACTGGCGCGCTGAGCGCTTTTAGGATAATTTTATACACTAGTCTTACTTCATTACTTTCGAAATATGGATGGAATTTTATGCTTGTACTTTTTTTTTTTTTTTTTAAGTATGTGTTCATCCGTATAATGTATACAATTTTTAGCCATTGGATTCTTTAATGTCAGTGATGTCTCTTGACAATTAACATCAGCATGGGCGCCCGAAGGGGAGGGCAGAGTAGGACCCGGGCCCCCTTCTGGCTTACAAAAATGTATACGTAATATAGCAAATATAGCATCCATGGAGATGGGCTCCTCCCTAGAAAAAATTTTTCGGGCGCCCCTGAACATCAGTACAAAGATTAGAAGGTTAATTTCAGCAGACGGCTTTACCATATTAAAAATTTATAGGTGGAATACTTGATAACATGTTAAGGCATTACTTTAACAGACGGCTCTACCATATTTATATCGATTTTGTGGTCATTTTTCACTAGATTTGAAATAATACTGTTACATATAGATAATTTTGGAACTTGGGGGCCAAAATCAGGTAAAATCACCGTGCTTACATGAGAAATAAGTTGGTGTTACGTAACTGTAATTACTAACATAACTAACCAAACCTAAACTAAATCATCAAAAACACAGAAAATATAGGCAGAAAGTACGAATTCAGGTAAAATCACCATGTAAAAATTATTGCGGATATTTTATATATTTTTTCACTTTCCTCGTTCATGTGCATATCCTCCGTCGCTGACATGCCTGCTCTCTACGGACGCAGCCCCTCGCTCCGCTCGGGACCCCCTGCTGCGCTCCTGCCCTGACTCGGTTAATGACGTTCGTGCTTTTTTTGTGGCCACCTAGCACAAGTTGGTTCATGATTTATGCAATAGCTGCTCATTTAGTGAATTATTCTACAAAAGGAAACCGGAAAATGCAATGTGTGAACATTTGGTAGAACCGTCTGCTCGAGTAATGCCCAAGAATCTTAACCCAGCCTAAGCTAAACTAACCCAAACTAACTTAACCTACCTAAACCAAAAAAAAAAAAAGTACAGAATATATAGCAAGAAAGTACAAGATTTAAGCAAAATATTCCCCCCCCTAGTTCCAAAAATATGCCGTTACATAACACTTTACGTAGCATAGCTGAGCGAGCGAAGGGGAATAGAAGCCCCGCACGGCTCGTTTTTTTCCTACTTTTTAAGTTACACACGTTTGGCATTGCAACCATTGCAGACGGTCATTTTCCAAAGGTTCATATGTACTTACTGCCATCTCACTCCTTGCTTGCATTCATCTGCCTACCGCCTTGTCAATTAGATCACCAAAGCATACTAAATTTCCATTTCGTAGGATTCTATATAACAGATACGATTTATTAAGTCTAAACACATTAAAATAAGTTATTTAATTAGGTAGGAGCCATCTTCTAAAGTTAACCCCATATTAATAGTGAAGGTAGTTAAATGATAATGTGTTTAAACTCAATAAATTTTATGTACAAATACATGGGAAAGTAAATATATTATGGTGGAGCTATTTGCCAGGGCGGAAGGCGGTTGAATACAAGCAAGGAACGAAATGCCAGTATTTGTATGTTAAGTTTTGGAAAATGACCGTCTACAATGGCTGCAATGCCAATCGTGTGTAACTTAAAAGATAAGAAAAAATGAGTCCTACGGGCTTCTAATCCCCTCCGCTCGCTATGCTGTGGTTCGTAAAGCGTTTGTAAAGTAGTGAAATCTAGTGAAAATCTAGTGAAAAAATCAACAAAATCGATATAAATTTGGAGAGCCGTCTGCTAAAGTAATAAAAATTACGTTTTATCTCTACAATTGAGGAGAAAACTGCTTTGAATTAATACATTGCCTAAGCTTGCTTGTTTTAGCTTTCACCGATACACTACAAATTTTAACTGATGTGGCTTCCCCAAGAATCGGTACGGATTATATTTAAATACAGCAAGGACATTTCACTCATTTTAGAATGCATCATGCCTATTTTCGTTCCTTATGTTCTTCCATATTTATTCGGAGGTTGGTGGCAAAATTGAAATAGTTCAAATGAAGAATATAAATATTTATGTCCGACTTTATTTGGTAACAATTACTTATTCTAATGTATACTTCATCAATCTTAGATTAAATGATATCACTCATTTCATCGCTTTACAATAAGTGCAAGGAAAGGTTCGATCAGGTATGGACTTTTGGGTTTAGGGTAAAAGAACGATGAACTTCGAAAAATTACTTATTAGATATTAACAATAACTCAAAATGGATTATTACGCGAAAATAAGTTGGCATATTAGTTTGAAGTTTGTAAGGTAAGAAGTCGAGGGTGTAAGTTTGAGGAAACTAGGTTTTTCGTTGCTTACCTTTTTATCCTCTAAAAACAGTAACTTCT
Source organism: Thermobia domestica (assembly GCF_964235325.1). Lineage (NCBI taxonomy): Eukaryota > Metazoa > Arthropoda > Insecta > Zygentoma > Lepismatidae > Thermobia > Thermobia domestica. Next base: position 236,506,356 of record NC_137454.1, on the reverse strand, counting down.
GTCTCTTGATTGAGTTTAGTGGTTTTGTTTACTTTCTTTTCTACCAGCTGAAGTCTGAATCTAAAATCTCAGAAAAATATTTGCAATCTGAACGGATGTAATAAAGAAATAATGCTATTTTCAGGATTGGCAAAAACCGTGTTCTTTTCTTTTCTTTAAAAAAAAAAACTTTTTTCACTTGAACCGGAATTTTTGCTTTAAACCAGGTTTCTTTTATTTAAATAGGTTTACCTTAGATTAAAATAGAGTAACCATTGCGCCCCCTTTTTTTTTTTAAGAGTAAAGGTAATTTGAGGCTGATGATTCGATTGAACAAGGTCGCAACCTCGAGAAATGACCTCAACCCGCTCAAACTAGAGGTCATAGGTCAACTAGTTCTGCAAACAATTTACCAGTACATCGTAAATTATTCAGCAGTCTACTCCTTCAGCATTGGTTAAGCTTGAATTTCCCTTGTCGGAGGCATGATCGTCCACAAGTTGAGTGGGGGTGGGATTCGTGAAAAATACTTTTTTAACTTCTCTCTTTAATTGTGATTTTATTTGATCAAGTTTGGAGTTCCCGCCGAACTGCCTCTAGTGTCTGTCACACTAGCGGGCGGTTAACAAAACTTTTCCACAGAAGCTGATCAAGTGTCTAAATTTATAACATTGGAAAGTAGATCGACGAAACAGAGATTTCTGTTAGGTTTGACTGGTTTGTTAATAATAATAATAATAATAAAGGTTTTATTCAGAAAGATAGTATGAATGGTCCAGAACTATTAGTCACTTCTGGTATTTATTAGCAAATTAAATTAAGCCTATATTTCTGACTTTGACTAAATTAGATCTTCTGTACTATGTAGTCTTTTAAAATTGTCCATTGATTTAATGTGTATAACTGTAGAGTGATTCCACTTTTGGTTCTTAAGTGGCTCCTAAAATATTCACAAGTATGCAAGATCACTGCAACGTATTTCTATCAGTTGACCTCCATGGATGATGAGTCTGTGGATTTATCGCCTTTGTTATCAAGGGATTCTGGTTTCGAGTTCAAATGAAGAACAATATCTCTCGAGTGCAAACTGAGTAGTGGTTCGGATCTCACTTTAAGCTGTAGGTCCCGTTCTTCATAACCCCGCTGTTATGTCCTTAACCATAGAAAGACGAAGGTTGGTCAAATTTACCCGCACTTTCTTTTTCTCTTTGCCCGAACAAATGAATTTTACAACGTTTGAAATTTTTTGTATTTTCTTCTGTAATCTAAACTTAAATTTTAGTTTTATTAGAAAGCACATTATTGTGGTAGTTTTTTTTTTTTTTTTTTTTAATAGCGCAGGTGACTAAATACATCTTCTTTAGCAACTTAGAAGTGTTAAGAGAAGTACAGTTTTACTTTAAAAGGATCATTGTAAACTTATCTATTCTTTGAATGGATGGCTAAATTAACATAATCTACTTTTATATTTGGTCTAGGAATTAATTCGTGCGGGTGGACAAGAGATGGCGCAACGAACGGAGCGTCCCACAGTTCCGTGTATCCACACATGTGTTGCAAACCCCTGTCATCGCGTATCGTTCGTAGTATAGGGCAGTGGATTAAAGCGTCAACAACACCAGTTTGTAGTTAAGTGAACATGGCGCAATTTGTGCCTGATAAAGTGTTTTTGCGGGGTGTCCTGCTGCATTACTTTAACATGCAGAAAAGTGCGACTGAAAGTCATCGTATTTTGGTGGAAGTGTATGGTGACCATGCTCTAGCTGAGCGAACGTGTCAGAAGTGGTTTGCACGGTTTAGAAGTGGTGATTTCGGCTTGGCAGACCAAGAGCGAGCTGGACAGCCAAAAAAATTTCAAGACGAAGAATTGACAGCATTGCTCGAGCAGGATTCGTGTCAAACGCAGGAACAACTTGCAGCGGCATTAGGTGTTGATCAAACAACAGTCTCCAAACGCTTGAAAGCCATGGAAATGATTCAAAAGATGTCACATTGGGTTCCACATGAATTGAAAGACAGAGACGTTGAAAGACGAAAAACCATTTGCGAATTGCTGCTTCAACGACAGAGCAGAAAGGGGTTTCTGCATCGAATTATTACGGGTGATGAGAAGTGGATCCATTACGAGAACCCTAAACGAAAAAAGGCCTGGGTGAAACCAGGTGAACCAGGTCCATCACAACCAAAACGAGATATTCACTGTGCAAAGGTTATGCTGTGCATATGGTGGGATATGAAAGGTGTGGTGTACTATGAGCTGCTGCAACCGGGTGAAACTATGAATGGAGAACGTTATCGACGACAATTAATGCGTTTGAAGCAAGCTCTGGCCAGAACACGACCAGAATGGGAGAACAGACATGATAAACTTATTGTTCAACATGATAACGCTCGCCCACATGTCGCAAAACCGGTCAAACCCTATTTAGAAAATGTCGGATGGGAAGTTTTACCCCACCCGCCGTATTCACCAGACGTTGCTTCTTCGGACTACTACTTGTTCGATTGCATGAACAACGATTTGATTGGACAGCGGTTTACTTCTTCAGAAGATATCGAAACATGGGTCTCTGACTGGATCGCTTCCAAGGATGAGGACTTCTTTCGCCACGGAATCCGTACATTGCCTGACAGATGGGCGAAAGTGGTGGCTAGCGATGGACAATATTTTTCTTAAGGTATTTATGTATTTTGTGTTTGTACTACAGCTTCAATGTGTGCGTACCAACCGCACGAATTAATTCCTAGACCAAATACATTGAGCAAACTTAATACTCTCAGGTTTAGTATAGTAACTTGTCTACACAGGCTAATGTATTTAAAGCTACTTCATGTCTGCTAACCAAATGCGGTAGTAGTCTGTACTGGGACTTATATTTGTAATATTTCCTATTAAAATTTCACGTCTTAAAATAATTTTACAACTCACATTTATTAGTAGCAGCCATTAAATAACTTTAAAATACATTAGTAGGGTTAAAATTGGAATTTACAACCGCGAGCAAAATTGCCCCTCTTAGTCTTTCACGTGACCAATTATAGTTTAGTCTTCCTAGGGTTAATGTTAAGATACACGGATGACTAATGATAGTGAATGATTATGAAGGAATTAGTGGCATGAGAACGGGAAAACCCTCACGAATATGATATTGTCCATCATAAACTCATGAGGCCGGAGATTGAACCAAAGATCCGTCGCACCAAAAGGCTACGTTCTACCTCTGAGCAATCAACCCTTTCCTTCCGCAGTGCTGATGAATGACGTCATACTCTAATGACCTGGTCATAATTCTCCAACGTAGTGGTCTTCTACACACGTCTTCCTAATTGTTCCCCACTTTTCCCCCCCAAGATTTCTGATTAAATGAACAGCCAAATCATATTAAAATAAAATCTTTGAGTTTTGTCCCACGGTTATGCGGGGCAGCCTAAAGGAGACGGTGATGATGAGAATGAATTAAATGATGGAGTGAAGAAAGTGGAGGGGAACGATAGAACCCTGAGAAAACCCACGCACACGGTGTTTGTCCACCACAAACGTACACTCATGTCCAACATTTTTGTCGCATGTCTATAAATATGTTGTTTTACGAATAAAATTTGATAACGAATTCGCCCTGTATTTCTTATAATGTTGGTATGTGCATAATCGGCAAAGACATGTATGTAGTAAATTTCATATCAAAAGAGCAGTAAATAAGAATAATAAAACGAAAATAAAACTTTCTTGTCCATTTGTTCTAATTTACGTGCTTATAATTCTTTCTCTATAACATTTTCTACAAATATACATTTCTCGATTATACACATAGTATCGGTACTAAAAGTATCCTGTAAAATTATTATCAAATTATACAGTATTCTTACAAGAAGACAGTTATAGATGTGCGACTATCATTTTGGACATGAATGTACATTTTATTGTTTCAATGATTTGTGAAATAGTATATTTTCTAGTTATATTAACACCTTCAAAACAATATTTCCTAAAATTTATTGCAGATATCAGAATGGTATTTGGCCAAATGCAATCTACTTTAGCTGACCTTAGTGAAAGAGTATCTTCCGTCGAGAAGAAAGTCGACACACTTCTAAGTAATGATGTGAGTGTGAAAGCAGAGTCCATAAACGAAGAATCCGAACTTCTTGGCCTTCTGCCTCTGCGAACGTTGGATGATTTTCAAACATTTGAGAGAAAGCTTGAAGATCCTAACTTCGGAAAGAAATATGTAAGTGTCCTATCGAAACTGTACAAGTTATGAAGCAGGTTTCAAATCTTTGTTATATCTTTTAATTTACGTCTTTTTGGAACATCTCTTTTTTGACTAAATGTTAGCATCAACTCCATTTTGGCCAATTTAGCCATTATCATGTGCATTAGCTATGGACTATAATTTTGGCAGTAGCGGATCGTAGTCTGTACAAGCACCGGTTGCAATGTTGCAATATGAAAGGTATGTAGGTACGCGCAAGTGTTCCCCTTCCCCCAAAAAATATTCAGGAAATATGAAGGGGAAAGTCTTTTAAGCTCTATTTATATATTATTGATTAATTTTTTTCTCTAATATTGATTTAATATATAAGCTATTTCCTTTTTTTCAAACAACCACTATCAATGTACGTTTATACACTATTTATATACAAAACTTCTACACTCATGTTATTGAATACGAGATAAATCGAATATATAGTATGTGCTGTAAGCCATGAATGATGGCGTTAATCCGAAAAGAAGAAAAAAAAGCAAGAAAATTGCATGCACGCAGTTAAACAAAATTATTTAATTATATAATCTATGCATTATTTTAGAATGGAAGGTCTTTCTTTGATCTTTTGGGCTTCAAATTTTCTATGACTTTATTGAAATCTGAAATGCTGCTCGCCAAGATTCTCTGAATAGAAAGCAACCCTACCGCAAATATTTTCCGCTTTATTTTCTTTAGGGTCCAGAAACACCTCTCTCCTCCGACAATATGCATTTTGTTAGCATTTCTTTGTATAAATATACGGTACAAAAAGTCCATTTTCAGAAACCACGTATTTTTGTCTGTAAAGAAGCATGAAATCTAAGATGTTTTCCTTCGAAAATGAAAAAAAAAAAATAGTTTAACATTCCAGCAAATTAGGCTAAAGAAGACAGATGAGTATTGGAAGTGAATGATTTGATATTAATTTATGCTCTCCGCCGGAAATCGAACACAGAATCATATGCACGAAAGACACAGAGCTAGGAATTAGACCAGTAGTAAGACATTTTCTTCTTGGAGACTCGATCGATCCCCCCCCCCAGAATAGGGTTTTTTAAAAATTAAATCTTATCCCAAGAATTTTCACTTTTGTATTATAAATGTTAAATAAAATCTATTGACTTCGAACGACCGCCCCCCAAACTTTCAGCTTGGATTCGTCCCTGCTACCACCAGACTTATATTTGTTCTTTGCGAGTTTGTTTTGTGAATAACTTCTTTTTTCCAAGCGTCTGTATCTCCCTCACCCTATAAATTGAGTCAAGCGCTGCTAAGCGGAGGAATTTGTGACTATTACAGAAGCTGACCAGTTGCGGAAGAAAGGCAACCGCAAGAAAGCTATGCGGGAAGATAGGAGCGATGCAAGAATAAATCCACTTCCCCATGTTAACAGATAGGAGCTTGCTGCCATATGCTCGATATTACTGCTTCCAGTAGCAACTTTCGCTGCCACCGGAAATGTAAATCTCTCTCTTTTTTTTGCGTTTTTTAATTTACTTTTTTCAGAAATGCATCAATACTGTTTTTGCGCTCAAGAGCAGAGGTTTATTTTTTACTGATACACTACATTAATACTTAAAAATAGTTTTAGTATTAAAAAATATCCGTTTGCACAACCATGCAACATATAGTACCAGCCGCTGCTGAATTTTGGTCAACTTGCCATTCATACTTGCTAATATAGTCATTTAGGCGGCAATTAAATCTTTTGCAGTCAATTTTTTTTAGAATATATGGAAAACCTAAAAAAAAAAGTAGTTTATCTTGGTATTTTTCTAATTCTTCTGTTTAGAACAGCACTTACATTGTCACAGTAGATTAGATATCTTTTATCAGTCTCACCTATCCGTCACGGTAAATTGGGATTCCTGAATCTGCTTTCTCCATAGTCAGTTGTTTGATTAGTTTCTAGTTATTTTTAGTTTGGGTTGGGTTTTTCTTGTTAAGATGCGTGCATGTGTATGTATATATTTTTGTGATAGATTAATAGTGTTATCAAGACATACCCAGCATTTGAAGTTGGAAATAATTAAAGAGATTTTATTACTTCTAGTCAATGAAGGAACAAATTATATTGTGAAACTGTTTGATTTGAGGATATCAAAAGATAAATAATATTATAACATCTTTGTAAACTAGTAGACAAAAAGTACCAAATTTTTACTTTCTTTGTTCCTAAATTCTGTTACCTATAATTTAAGGTAAGTTGAAGCATTTTTAGCTAGTTTCTGTGCGTCATTTAGCTATTTTCTGACACTACTTGTTGGCAGCATTGATTAACCCACTGTTTCTTGTTACTTTTGAAAGTGTATGTAACTTCCATATACATACACACACACACACACACATATATATATATATATATAATTCAAACGGACAATGGTCCTTTTAAATAACCGCAATTTCGATATAAAGCTGAAAGTTACCAAATAAATCCCAGGCAAACAGTTTTTGTTAGTCACGTAGCCCATTTGATACGGCCTTGCATGAAACTCAGAACTCCACGCCCTTTTTTTTCACACTTCACATTACGGTATTTAAAAATTAATCTAGTTTCATTCATGCTTCGTTATTTTTTTTCCCACTGGTAGAAAAACATAACAATACGGACCCTTATATATATTGTTTTTTTTTTCGATTTCAGCATGCATTAGATCTAAATAATTTCCTTTTTTCAGGTAAAAGTATTACTGTCAATTGGTGGTAAGGATTTAAAAGGTTTCGCTCACAATGCAATAAGAAGAACTTTGTGCGACAAGCTCGCAATGGAATTCTCCTACTCTGGCAGGAAACCAAGGATCATGAAGCAAAAAAGCACACCTTTGGGTCCACCCAAATGTGCAAAAAGATCCACAGTAAGTTGATTTGAAAAGTGGTAGTGAAATATTTAACTTCATTTATTTATTTATGCTAGTAACCATACAAAATTCTAGTTTGCTAATTACTAAGTCTTACTTCTCTCGTACTGGACGTGTGTTCTCATATTAGTATGTCCCAAGCAATCAGAAGTAATTCTTCATGAATAAAGTATGCTTTGAGTATTTTAGGATGCTTTTACTGTCAAGTAGTATAATATGTAAATGTGTTCACCCTTACTGGGTGAATATAAAATCTGTGTAGAATATATAGGAAATTCAATAACTAATCCAACACTCTGTGTTGTAAACAAAGCTTTACTGGCAAAGTACACATTTAAACAAATCTTTGCTTGAAAAAGCATTCAAAAACAATTTGTAAGGTGTACGGAAAACCTAAAACCAAATAAAATTCCAAGGTAGGAATGATTCCAGGGCTAAATAAAGTCAATAGTGTCAACGAATTTAAATTGAAGTACAGTGTAGGAATCACTATGTGAAGTATAATTTTGCACCAGACTTTTCGTGTATACCTGTAAATTTGATACTGTCTACCACATGAATGTAACTTTGAAAGAATATAACTTTGTTGGGTTGGCAACACTGTTAGTCTGGTAGTATTACATAGTATGCCAAACTGTGTCCCCTGTCGATATTTTAAAGGTGCAAAATTTCAGAGCTCTTTGTCTAACACTAGAACGCAGATAAAACACTAGAAGAATATAGCTTTCGAAGTTACCATAATTCCAGTATAAAAAGAGAAAAGTTGCAGGCTTTCAAGACGGCGAATAGTCAAACTTTCTTCTTTCTGTCGTCTTCGTCTTTCAATTTTTCGTGACAACGAAGTTAGCCAAAACCTAATGTTTTTTGTAGTGTTATTTAAAGTGACTTGAAACGTTGACTCAAAACCATATCACCACTAAGGGCACCGGAAGAAAGTCTTGTTACACTTGTATAGAAAAATGTAACTTTTCCATTATATAATATACCAAAAGTGTGGTGAAAGATAACTTTCTATAGTACCCTTACATAAAAATCACAAAATAGGGGCCTAGCTTAGATGACTTGAAAAATAATATAGGAATTACTTTCAGCTCTAGGTATGCACGTTTACAAATCATACCATAATTCCCTAAAGCTATTTAAGAGGAAAGAGGGAAATTTATTTCAAATGACTTTTTTTTTATACAATAAAAGAATAAAAATCGCTAGTTTTTGCTTGAAATTCTATCTTTCTTTTCAGCTGCTGGTCGTAAGATGTACACCGACGCAACAGAAGAAACGGTGAAGGAAGTATTGGGTCTTTGGCTGCAGCAGGCGGAGCCTAGACTACTGCGTAGGTAAGTATAGTTTTACCTATTTTCCTTACAATCACGAGAGAGAGAGGAAAGTTCTTACCATCACTAAATAAGCTAGGGATCTGCAACTTAGTGAAATGAGATAAAATGTTTACCTTGTATGTACTTATTATTTTATTATCCCTTATAATTTAGCAACTTGCCTGTTACTTTCCTCGGAGGGTGGAAATTTTAACTAAAATCGAGATTCATTACTGTTTACATTTTTATTTTCTTGTCTTCTGGAAGAAAGTACCTCTGTTAGTTTAATTTTATTTTTTTGATTACTCCTATCTGCTGATGATTTTTTTTAAGACTAACGTTTATTCCTTGATTAATTTTGGTGTTGATTACTTATTTTCTATACTGAAGGAAATTTCATTTTTTGAAAACTGCGATGTCACAGTAATAGACAGATAGGCACTTTCTGTTATGTTTGCCTTCTAAAAACATTTCCTACCTGCTGCATGAAAAACAGAAAGCAACTAACCTCTTTTTTTCTTGACTAATTTTAGTGTTATTTTACATCTTTTCTATCTACTGAACGAACTCATCTCTTGAGAGAAAAACTACAATACCACCCTCTTTCTTGATTGATTAGAGTTAATTACTTCTTTTCTATACTAAATGAAACCATCTTACATTCTGGAAAACTCTGCAATGCCATTGTAATAGAGAAATATGCAATAGCAGAATCTTTCAGACGATAAGATTATTTCGTTTAGTATAGAAACAAGCAATAAAGCACTATAATTAATTAAGATACAGAATGGTATTGTAGTTTTTTTTTCTTCTCAAAAGATAAGGTTTCATTCAGGAGATAGAAAAGAAGTAAAATAACATTAAAACTAATCAAGAAACAGTTTTTTTTTCCTAGAAGATAAAGACTTCAGCAGTTAGAAAATTTTGTTAAAAGACAAAATAATAGTAAATGCACATTTCTCTCTTACAAAGACATTCCCGAGTTTCCCGGAAGATAAGACTTCATTCAGTATGAAAAAGAAGTAATCAACAGCAAAATTGAACAAGAAACAAAGGTTAATGTTTTATCCACAAGATAAAGACTTCATTCAGCAGTGGCAGTAATAAAAATAAATTTTAAAAAAAAGTAAGAGTAGTTTTTTCCCCAAAGACAAAAAGATTTCAATAGGATGGAGCACGCCAAAGTATGCGTATGCGTAAACACTCAAGAACAAATTACCAGGAAAATAAATAGGGAGACATAGGTCTTAAAATGCATTCAGAATTTGACTGGATTGAAGTAAATGAAGTGATTTGCCTGCTTTGTGCCATGTACACTGAGAAATGTTTCTGCTTTCAAAGATGGGATATAAAGAACTAGGTCGATAGGTCGCAGGAGTATTTATTACTTCTCTATAATGAATTGTGAAACGACGCTAATGATTCCGACACGACGTTCCATGAATATGGGTCAAATAAACTTAGTGTTACAGTTACGGTAATGAGTCATCCCTTCTTCATTTGATATGTATGATGAAGGCAATATGCATGTCTTCCTATCAGTTATTCTTGTGTTTTGAAAGAATGAAACGTTGCAAAGATGTATTCCTCCGCTGTAAGGCTCAGGATTAAAATCCGTTTGTTTTACTGTCACAAATAAATCCAGAGAATTGTTGCTCAACACCTCCTTACGTATTAGTCACCAGTAACTTTTTATATATATATTTTTAAAGAGAAATATTTCATTGAACCTCTAAGGTATGTTCCAAACTCGTTGCAAAATGGTACGAAGTTGTCCGTGTACACGATACCTATTTTAGTAAATTCTTACGCTTTTCCTGTAAATTGCGAACTACACTTTCCCATGCGTTCTGTTGTACATTACGCAGGATAACGCCTTGTAGGTCATCATCTATCATTTGTGTTGCTCCGTGAAGAATACAAGGTATATAGGTTCACACACTTATGGCCTATCTTTCCTGTGAATCGTGAGATCAGATTGTATTTCATACAAGGCATGGAGAGAAAATTAAAGAAATAATTAAATATTTGTTCTTCCATCCCTCAGTGATTTCTTATATCAGTGATCACTTCGTTTGTTTTTCGTAACGCCGTACTTATACAACAGTACCGAGTGAGACAATATGAAAATTTCTGGATTTATCTCAATTGATGCTCTCATAGAACAATGCACGTTTTCAGCTAGGAAAAAACTTCTACTGAAAATTTACTGGCACTAGAACATTGAAATAGGTAAAGTGAATAAATACCATGCAGTGGTACCAGTGATGAAACGGGTCACATACTTCGTGACTCGTGATCACGAAGTAGTCAGATCCCTGACCCTGTATGACCCAGACAGATTCGTGCGATCCCGAGACGACTTAATATCAGACTATGGGAGAGTATGTTGTAATTGTAACAAACGCGATTCTTTCCTTTCAAGTGTTTCTTATGAGTGATCGTCAAAATTTAATCAAATAAGGCTGTAAAACGTAAAATGTAGAATATAAGGGATGCCGCTAAACCGAAAGAGTGTTTGCGTAATGTTTGTGTATAGTAGTGTTTAAAATTACTTTATTAATTTTCAGTATGGGGAGATGAATTATATTGTATTTGACAGTCAAGACACTTTGAATAAGAAGTGTCACACTGCAAATCTAACATCTGAATAGGTGAGCTCGATTATTGAATATTAATTCACTATAAAAATTCTACCGTAATGCTATAGAGATCATATTTGGAGTGCTTCCAAGCCATGGATCACCAGATCTGAGAAACGAGTGCCAGACCCTGTTGCCTTGTGTGGCACTTACTTCAAAGAATAATAATGTATTTTAATGAAAGCGTATTTATAAGGTAAACAATATGAATGTTTTCTTTTAACTGTGCAATTACAATGTTTTACATGTTTTTCAGTACGTATTTATGATCGTTATTTTGCAGAGAACGAAGAACTTCAAAACCTGTAGTGGAAGGTGACACCGTTGAAGTTGAGGAACCCAATTAAGGAAATAAGTTAGAAATAATACAAAAAATGTAAATAAGTTCAATAAATAACATTGTAATACAAGCTGATTGTTTTCATGAAACCTTATATCAGTTATTGCTTAGAATGTAGGGATAATTTATTTCAATTATGTAGCAGCAGGATGCGAAATAATAACAGTTATGATCGGGGAGAGAGAGGAGTAGATAAATAAGTAAAAAAAAAAAAAAAAAAAAAAGAAAAGAAAAAATGCACTGGAAAGTTTTGAAATGAAGATTTCATATATTGTACATCCAAAATTATTGAACTATGTAAGGTTAGGGATAATGCTTAACCACTAGGTTGTCCACTAACTGCACAGATTTACTGGCATGTGCTAAGATTTACTGTAAATAGTTTGTATACTTCTGACAGTGTCAGTGTCACCATATCTCGCCAGTAAATTGTTGAGGATTAATTTTCTTCCAAAATTTTGAAGTGTGGGAATGGCCATCCTCAGTATTTCGCACCCTGTGTAGCAGTGGTTCTAAGATTTAATTTATATTTCTTTCCTGAAATCTGATAATTTAAAAGTTTGCTTAGCCCTTGACGTTTGTCTATGGTGCACGTCTATGCTGCGCCTAGGGTCGTGGTTGATTCTCAGTGGAAGACCTTATAAACACTGAACGCGTTACTGCGGATTCTACAGGTCAGTGTCTCATATAAAGCTTCGTGCTGAAACGGGACGCTCAACTTCAACATCAAACTGTGGTTAATGGTAAACTAATTGGATACTGATCTGCCAGGTCGCATAGTATATTCACCAAGGAACTCAGGAAAAGTGTTGCTTTCTATATTGAGATAAGATACTAATCTCAATAGACTGGAGTATGGGGTATATATTCAACACCAATGTTGTGTGAGACATGGATTTATAATTTAACATGATATCTCAATAATGTTACTCAACAGAAATAAACCTCGTGCTGCAAAGACGCATAATAGACGAAGGAAAGAAGCATAATACAGATTGTGAAAGTATACATATTTTGCTTTCATTTTGACCGAACACAACTATTCTTTTTCAGAACATTGCTTATGTAGGTTTAACAGTTCTTTCGTCCTCACCTTTACGTTTATTTTTGCAGAATTGTTGTCTATATGAGCTTGATTTCATTTTGTATAAGGTTTGAAGTGAGGTCCAGTAGTGTCAATCTTGATACAGATTTATTTCTGCACGTAAGAAAATGATTCATCTGGTTGGCGTCATGTATAATGTTTGATGTGAAGGTTAGTATAATGTTCAGTGTGTAAGTTACATAAATGATGGTGTGTGTTCTTTTGCCATCTGAGGGTGTTTGGATATTGCCACCACTTTATTGGCATTCTTTTAAAAATATTGCAGAAACCATAGCCTACTACTATGTTTACTATTAATAGTAAGTATGGTATGGTTTCCCCTATATATATTTAAAAGAATGCCAATAAAGTGATGGCAATATCCAAACACCCTCAGATGACAAAAGAATACACACCATCATTTATGTAACTTACACATCGAACATTATACTAACCTACACATCAAACATTATACATGTCGCCAAGCAGATGAATCATTTTCTCACGTGCAGAAATAAATTTGTATCAAGCTTTACTGAGAAGCTTGCAATAAACGGGACATATTAAGCATGTGCTATACTTGATGTGAACAGCTTGAAATAAGCTTGAGGTGACAAGCCTGTAGCAAGCATTATGTACCAAGTTTGAAATAGACTTGAGGTAACAAGCCTGGAGCAAGCATTATGTACCAAGTTTCAAATAAACTTGAGGTAACAAGCCTGTAGCAAGCATTATGTCCCAAGTTTGAAATAGACTTGAGGTAACAAGCCTGGAGCAAGCATTACATACCAAGTTTGAAATAAACTTGAGGTAACCAGCCTATAGCATGCTTTATATAACAAGTTTGCAATAAGCTTGAACTGACAAGCTTGAAACAATCTTGCAGTACAAGCCTACAATATGCTTGTCGCCTGTCAACTTCGTCGCTTGAATCAGCCTTGATATACGCTTACAGACTTGTCGTAACAAGCTTGGGACAAGCTTATATCCTTGTCACGACAAGCTTATATCATGCTTGTTGCAAGCTGTTTCTGCTATCTGGGAAGAGTCAGTATGATGGGTAATTTTGTTAGTTATTGGTGCACCCACCTCAGACAATCCTGGATCCGGCCCTGATTCTGATTATGCCACTGCCTCCAATAATCGGTAATTTAACGTTTTTCGCTCAGAAAATAGGAGCAGTTAGGGCAAGATAAATATTTTTGTTTATTCACTTTCTGTTGCATCAGAGACAGACTTGGGAGGCAAGCCTTCTACTGAAACCATCTGCTTCCTATCGTGAACATGGTGCAAATTCAGGGGGATAAGTTGGACATGTCCACCCAATCTTGGAATTGGAGGACTATCCCCCCAATAATCCGATTCGAAATGTGTTCTTTTGGAGGAGAAATGAGATGATTTGTATCCGACTGCCACCTGCCACAAAGGAAAGTGAAATGAAACGTCTTCCTTGCTGTATAATACACAACAAGTTCACCTCAGAAATCATATTCATTTATCGCAATACATTGTATCATGCTCATGTCCCGCCCCCTTCCCCTAGAATAAGCCTTAAGTCTGCCTGCCTCCCAATGTTGAGAACAACTCTGCTCCCTTATCCTTTACAGCTTGTTCTTCAACTTCATTGATCGCTTAAAAAAATATGCTTGAAGCCAGATTTGAGAAGATGATCGTGTATACCACCAACGGACCATGGGGCCGCGGTGGCTCAGTGGTAGAGCGTTCATCTCTGGTGCTTGGGGTTCCGGGTTCGATCCCAGCCCCTGCGAAGTGAACTTTGTGGTGGACAAACACCGTGTGCGTGGGTTTTCTCGGGGTTCTCCCTTTTCCTCCCACCATTTCATTCATCACTCATCATCACCGTCTCCTTTAGCCTAACCGGCATACCCGTGGGACGTAAAACTCAAAGCTTTCATTTCATTTCACCACCAACGGACCATTGATATGCCATGAAACGCGAAATAACTACTCGTTAATTAATTCTCTATCCTTTACTGAAAACTGTATACAATGAAAGCTGCTTTTCCTGAAGTTGTTACCCAAAGAACACGTAGTTATGGGTAGGAAAATAGTTTTCGTAGCGATTCTACCGACTATTCAAAAGCTAAGATGATCGAAAGCAAAGTTGTAAGTTGTAAGGATCCAATAAAACAAAGGTATAACAAATAATAATAATAATAATAATTCATTTAAAAAATGATTGGCTGGATTGGAGTTTTAATGTCGTTTTCATCACCAAGGCTATATGAGACTGGATCTATAGTTTTACTTTGGAGTTCAAACAATATAAGCTCCCACTGCTAGTCGAACCCGAGGCTCCCGACCATACTAATTATATATGTAGGTATATGGTATCGACTGAGCTACTTATTAATCAAAACTTCTTTATGAAAGGGATATTACATAGATGGAAAATAACTAACAATCATGTCACTAATAAAAAGTGCCTATGCTGGAATAAATTTTTAATTGTACTTTTTATACTAATTTGAAGATGGTAAATCTTATAAAAAATTAGAATATTTATATTTATTTAATTTCCCAATTTTACAGGGAACCCCATGGACGTGTGTGTCTAAAAATTATTCTGTTGGATTCCTAGTTCTCAAATCAGTAAAAAATGTGCAATGTACCCAAGCGTGGGCACTATTACTATTGCCATAAGCAGCACTTCCAAATTTGGAGTCATTTTTCCTGTAACCGTAGATTCAGCATTCTCAAATTAGTATAAAAACCAGAATTAGAAATGTCCCCAGCTTAGGCACTTGCTATTTGTGACATAAAGCTATTTAAGGAATAAAAATTTTAAGGAAGTAAGCTATTGAAAAGAATGATGTATTAAATTATAAGGATAATGTCAGATTCACTATGTGATCAAAAGTATCCAGACACCTGACTGAAAATAACTTACAAGTTTGTGGCGCCCTCCATCGGTATTGCTGGAATTCAATGTGGTATTGGCCTACCTTTAGCCTTGTTGACAGCTTCCACTCTCGCAGGCATACTTTCAATCAGGTGTTGGAAGGTTTCTTGAGGAATGCCAGTCCATTCTCAAAAGTGCTGAACTGAGGAGAGGTATTGATGTAAGTCGATGAGGCCTGGCACGAAATTGACGTTCCAAAACATCCCAAAGGTGTTATATAGGATTCAAGTCAGGACTCTGTGCAGGCCAGTCCATTACAGGGATGTTATGGTCGTGTAATCACTCTTCCACAGGCCGTGCAGTATGGACAGGTGCTCGATCATGTTGAAAGATGCAATCG
This sequence comes from Thermobia domestica, assembly GCF_964235325.1. Lineage (NCBI taxonomy): Eukaryota > Metazoa > Arthropoda > Insecta > Zygentoma > Lepismatidae > Thermobia > Thermobia domestica. The sequence goes on along the minus strand of NC_137454.1, from coordinate 236,490,627 downwards.
CCACCCCAAATTGCTCCTCAACAGTGGAAGCAAGAAGGGTCCTTGAAATATCAATGTAGGCCTGCGCTGTGAGAGTTCCACGCAAAACAAGGGGTGCAAGCCCCTCCAAGAGAAACACGACCACACCATAACATCACCACCTCCGAATTTTACTGTTGGCACTACACACGCTGACAGATGACGTTCATCAGGCTTTCGCCATACCCACATGAAATGAAATGAAATCTTTAAGTTTTACGTCCCACGCTTATGCCGGTTAGGCTAAAGGAGACGGTGATGATGAGAGATGAGTGAAATGGTGGAATGAAGAAAGTGGGAGGAAACGGGAGAACCCCGAGAAAACCCACGAGCACGGTGTTTGTCCACCACAAAGTTCACTTGGCGGGGGCTGGGATCGAACCCGGGACCCCAAGCACCAGAGGTGAACGCTCTACCACTAAGCCACCGCGCCCCCCACCATACCCACATCCTCCCATCGGATCGCCACATTGTGTACCGTGATTCGTCACTCCACATAACGTTTTTCCACGGTTCAATCGTCCAATGTTTACCCTTCTTACACCAAACGAGGGGTCGTTTGGCATTTAGTTGCGTGATGTGTGGCTTATGAGCAGCCACCCGACCATGAAATCCAAGTTTTCTCACCTCACACCTAACTGTCATAGTACTTGGAGTGGATCCTGATGCAGTTTGGAATTCCCGTGTGATGGTCTGGATAGATGTCTGCCTATTACACTTTATGACCCTCTTCAACTGTCGGCGGTCTCTGTCAATCAACAGACGAGGTCAGTCTGCACGCTTTTGTGCTGTACGAGTCCCTTCACGTTTCCACTTCACTATCACCTCAGACACAGTTGAAATAGGGATGTTTAGGAGTGTGAAAATCTCGCATACAGACTTCTGACACAAGTGACACCCAATCACCTGACCACGTTCGCAGTCCGTGAGTTCCGCGGAGCGCCCCATTCTGCTTTCTCACGATGTCTAATGACTACTGAGGTCGCTGATAATGAGTACCTGGCAGTAGGTGGCAGCACAATGCACCTAATATGAAAAGCGTATGTTTTGGGGTGTGTCCGTATGCTTTTGATCACATAGTGTACGTAAAAGAACAGAAAATTAAAATTAACTTAAAGATTAATTCATTAAAATTAACAATGACAATGAAAATACAATGAGAATTGTCTTGAGTTGTAAAATTTAATGTAAGATTTAATTGATAAAATTAAAGAAATGCGAAAATTAGTTGATTATCATATAAAGTTACTATAAATGTAACCAAGGAATTTCCGTTGCTTTTTCTAGAGGTCTGTGTTCCATTAGCCCTCACAGCGTGAGTTGAACCCGAATGAAGATAAGGCTAAGGCAAGTTGTTGGTGTGGGTATATCCAACATACTACCTGGCTGTGGAAATTCAGTTATACCGTAAACTTCCATACGGAGAGTTAACATGGGATCTCTACAGAGTGTCATAAGGGCGTGTATGCTCTACGAGTTCAAACTGGGGTCAAACGCCGCTGCAACGGGACGGAAGTTATGCCAGGACTTTGATGAGGGTATCGTGACTACGCGGACAATGCAGCGGTGGTTTAAAAAGTTTAAGGACTGTGACGAAACATTCGAAGACGCACCACGGGCCGGAAGAACAACATATGTACAAAATGAAGATCTCTAGACAGTAATTGAGACGAACAATGGCCAGACATGTGAGAAACTGGGACTACAATTCAATGTGAGCGAAGAAATCATTTGGCAGTACCACCATCAACTTGGGAAGCATTACAAGTTGGGTCGATGGATCCTACATGATTTGAGTTCGGACAGAAGACAATGCGAGCAGATGCCTGTGTTTCTTTGCTGCCTCATCTGATGAATGGGCGCTTTCTGCACAGAGTATTGACACGTGATAAGAAGTGGGTTCTGTACGAAGCTCCACAGCGCCATCATCATTGGTTAACATTCCATGAACCAGTTCCAAAATAGCCGAAACCAGCACTGCATCAGAAGAAGATCCTCCTATTGGTTTGTGTGGACTGCTCGCAGCATCGTGCATCGAGAACTGCTACCAGCTGGTCAGAGCATCAATAAAACTGTGTTCTGTCAGCAGTGCAGCCGTGTTCAGGAAAGACTCAAAACTCGAGCGAGCACTTCTGAATCGCAAAGGTGTCCTCCTGTTACAGGACAACGCTAAGCCCCATGTGGCCAAAATGACCCAGGATACAATTCTACGCCATGGATGGGAAACGCTATTGGATCTACCATACTCCGCGTACATAGCACCATTCGATTAAAACCTGTTCCATTACTTGGACAGTCACTTTAGAGTACGTTAGTTCAAATCCCTAGTAGAGGTGCAAAATGCACTTCATACCTTCCTCGCTTCAGGGCCTTCCAAATTCTACAGCGATGAAATCCATGGTCTTCCACAACGTTGCCAGAAGGTTGTCGATGCTGATGGGGGCAATGTTTGATCTTCCAGGTAAGTCTTAGGTGACATATCGATGTTCGAATGTGGTGAGCTAGAAAGGGACAGAACTTTTTTGGTTACCTTTATATTTTCAAACAAAATAAAATGTCATAAAATTGAGAAAAATATATCAACTAAATAAATGTTTATCTCATCAAAGTCATACTAAATATCGGGTACACATAATTGAGGTTTCATTGTTAGAAAGTTCATGAGTCAAAGCAGGTTAGGGACATTTTAGGAAAAGGGATTTGGATTAATCCACTTCTGTACTGGATCACCGGCGAAGTTCTTGAAATAAGCCACAAATATATTCCTTGCCGAATATCTAATTCACGCACTTTTGAGTAAAAAAAATAACGATTATTTTGTTAGTACTTTCTTTTTAACCATTATCAATCTAATATTTCCTCCTGCAAAAGAGTCTTTCCTTGTAAGATAGTGAAATCGGCCCTTGATCCAAATTGGGTTGCTATTGACCAAAAACGTTACCCTTGACCTAAAACTACCTCAAAAAAATTGACCTTCTACCCCCTCTCCTTACCGAATTATCATATCATACATGCTCAAAATTGAATATTTTTGATTGAAGATTGTAGATACTATCTGGATGTAAATGTGCATTTTTTCAAAAAAATCGATGCGTATTTTTTTTTTATTTTTTTGCCTTGAAAATTAAAAAAATAGAAAAAATTTTTGGGGGTCATATTCCTGATTTTATGGTTAAAAAGTTTGTTATAACCTTAGGTACAACATATATTTTTTGGGGGGGGGGCCTGAAAGTGATAGCAACATTGTCAAAAAAAAATGATAATAACAAAACTGAAAGCAAACGTGTTTTTCGAACAGTTTTTCCACCATTTTAGTGCCCCCAAGGTGAGAGTCTCTTCAAACAATCCTTTGCCAAAATTCACAATTTTCCTTTCTCTTGCGTTCCTTTCGCATCTGTTGTTTTTCGGCTGCTTCGATTGTGTCCATTTCGGAACAGTAACACCAAATGTATCTCCGCAACAGTGCTTCTACTTCAATCGACTCTTGCACAACAAGGTTAGACACAGCTGACGATAGAGAGAGCTACCGGTAGAGAGCGCCACTGTGTGCGGGCAGTGAAGCAAACACTGATAGATACGAGGAGCCGACGCGAGGTATGTGTAACTTTGTTGTGCAAGAGTCGGTTGCAGTGGAAGCAGTGTTATGGAGATATATTTGGTGTTTTCATTTCGAAACGGACACAATCGAAGCAGCCGAAGAACGACAGAAGCGGAAGTACGCAAGAGAAAGAAAAATTGTGAACTTTGGCAAAGGATTGTTTGAAGGGGCTCTCACCTTGAGGGCCCTAAAATGGTGGAAAGCTGTGAAAAACAAGTTTGTTTTCAGTTTTATTTCTTTTTGACAACGTTGCCATCACTTTCAGACCCCGAAAAAAATATATGTTGTACCTAAGGGTATAACAAATTTTTTAAGTAAAAATCAGGAACGTGCCTACCCCCAAAAAAATTTCTACATTTTTGGAAATTTTCAACACGCAAAAAATAAAGAAAATATACATTGATAGTTCTGAAGAAAATTGCACATTTACATCTGGATAGAATAAACAAACTCAAAATTTTTCGACCGCCCCCACCAAAATTTAAAAAAATATTCACTTTTGAGCATGTAAGACAGGATAATTCGGTAATGGGACGGGGTAGGGGGTCCATTTTTTTTTTAGGTAATTTAGGTCAAGGGTAACCTTTTGGGTCAATAGCAACACAATTTGGATCAAGGCTCGATTTCACTGTCGTACAAGGAAGATAACAAATCATAAATAAGATAACAAATAATAAATAAACCAACCGGTTAACTTAATCCTTAATTATTAAACGGATAATTCACAAAAGTCTGGTTATTCGATATCGCGATCATGGAGAAAAGTTGTCTAGGTATTGCTTATGTAGAAATAACTTTAGAGACACACTGGACAATTTAGAGGGTGCGACACCTGCCTTATGGAATTTACACTTGATTAAAATATATTAAAAGTTTGTGTCGAACAACCAATTATACGAAATATAAGTCTAATGATTAATACGTTAATATAAGGTATAAAAGCGTATGCACTTGTAGTATTACACTCATATTTGTAATACATTAATAATAAAAATATACGAATTTATGTTTACTAATAAATAATATAATTTCATTTTATACAGATGTGAAAAAACTCCTCAATTAAAAATATAACATCACTAGGCATCTGACTTCTAAATTTTCTGTTTCTCTCATTGGAGAGGAAAGGGGACGGCTAAGGGGCGGAGGAGGCCGTCCCCGAAAACAATTTACCAACATCAATAAGAGAACATGGAGGTAGAAGAAGTTAACGCCAGTGAAGACAAGAAATTTAACAGATAACATCATTCGGCCAGTTACTTCTAAATTTTCTGTTTCTCTCATGGGAGAGGATAGGGGACGGCTAAGGGGCGGAGGAGGCCGTCCCCGAAAACAAATTAAAAACATCAGTAAATGAACATGGAGGAAGAATAAGTTAATGCCAGTCAGTCAGAAATTTAAACAGATAACATCATTCGGCCAGTTGCTTATAAATTTTTTGTTTCTCTCATGGGAGAGGATAGGAGACGGCTAAGGGGCGGAGGAGGCCGTCCCCGAAAACAATTTACCAACATCAATAAGAGAACATGGAGTTAGAAGAAGTTAACGCCAGTGAAGAAGAATTTTAACAGATAACATCATTCGGCCAGTTGCTTATAAATTTTTTGTTTCTCTCATGGGAGAGGATAGGAGACGGCTAAGGGGCGGAGGAGGCCGTCCCCGAAAACAATTTACCAACATCAATAAGAGAACATGGAGGAAGAAGAAGTAAACGCCAGTCAAGACAACAATTTTAACAAATAGGTAACACTGTTCCATGCCTGACTTTTAAATAATCTGTCTCTTTCACTAGTTGACCGGGCTAATAGACGCCGAAGACTATTCCTATATACTAACTACTAATTGAAATCAGCTAATATATGGGAGATTGCAACAGGATGAAGACATAAATGAATACCTCAGTAGGAATTTATAACATGTCGCAATAGATGTCAAAATCTGTGTTGTCGTGGTTATGAAGGAAAGATGTGAACTACCCAATGGCAATGTATGAGTAGTCTGCTAGAAATTCTTCGGAATGTTGAACTTAACCAACAATATGCGTTTATACAACAATAGGATGACGTAGTATGAGTAGGAGCAGAATATAGCACTAGCATTGGTAATTTGGAACATTTCATAAAAAACAATTGTAACTTCATTCTGGTTGTTATTGGAGAAGGTTTTCGTCCTTCTTGCCATCTAAGGAAAATCTACTGTTGAATCAAACTGAATGGCTTAATAGAACATTCATCTAGAAAATTATAGTTATCGTGCTGTGGCGTATGGAAGGTTACTTATCCTTACAAAAATGTGCTACTTATCAAGGTAAATTTTAATCTATATATATAAAAGAGAACGTACAAATCCTTTGTGAACTCATCACGCTAATACGGCTGAACCGATTTCTTTCATTTTTGGGGGGTTGTTAGGATTTGGACCCTAGATGGTTTTTATCATATCACTTTAATTTTTAATTACCAGTGTCTTGAGATAATGGACCATTCAAGTCTCCATAGTTCATCATAGGTAAAAATAAACGTATGTATATGCAACCCGCATGACCACGTGACTCGGCGGGTTAACATAAATGACAGGCGCTTGCAATTTGAAAGCGAAAAAGTAAAAATTATCTAAGTAACAAAGTTTATTGCGTTCCGGGATGACCGCAGCGAAGCGGGGTGAACGCTGCTAGTTCGTTAATAAAAATTTCTTCTTTTCGTATTTTGCTTAAAATTTATTGTTAACAGTACTATTTAGAAATTTAGTCGATTGTCTTATGTGAATTTTTCTTTCTTTTTCTTTTCCCTAATTGTTGATCTTGTTGTTGACATATGTATTCACGTAATTGATAGGATTTTGTTGTTGATGTATTAATATCAGGTAAGTAAATTTCAACCTTATGATTAAATTTAAAATATTTTTATTTCACTGGTGGAAACAAAATATATATTCTAAGTGAGGACTTCTATAATTAAACCTTCATCAACCTTTTCTAGCATGTGGATCTCACAAGGTACATTTGCGAAATGTCTCTTCGGGATTCGTGTAAAATGCAAAGTTCCCCGTTGCCCAATGTGTATTACACTAATTTTTTCGGCCCATACCGGTAATTTGTATATTTATGGGCCTTCATAGACCTATATCTGGAACTCAATCATACCTCACTACAATGTTCCGGCACAAAATTGGTTTTAGTTTCTTTAGAAGTAACTGGACATGAATGTGGGCATATAAACATATGCATAAAAACTTTCATCAAGTGTACTGGTTCTCTGAAACATATTACCCACCCCGGCCACCATCTTGGATCCATAATATTAGATTCAACTTTCGGTTTTTCAAATGGGAATAGCTGCAAGTGATACATCAAATTCATGTACAATTTTCTCCTAAATTCATTGTTCTGTTGAGGTAAAAGAGCGGTTAGCTAAAAATTGCTAAAAAGTGACAAAGCATGTTTTGTCATCCTCATATAGATTTGTTCCCGTATTGCTACTTCAAATTTTTTAAAGATCTGCGTAACATAGGTAGTAATACTTTACATTCTAAAAGCAGTGAAAAGTCATATTTAAGTTGAACGTATCCAAACACCTTACCCTTATAAAAAAAATCCATTGTTAAACAATAAGAGTAACTGTTAAGCCAACCAAGGAAATTAACGGACATTAAAATGAAAATCGTATTTTCCTTTTCATGAATGTTAATGTGAAATGTGTTCCTATAACTAAAAGTGGATTGATTGAACTGTCAATCTCAAGCTATGTATCATACGGTAAAGTTTCAAAGAAAACATATCTCATTTTTCACATAAAACTGATGATTTTCCTTCTTTAATATGGGATGAATTCATAACTTCTTCTCCGGTTGATTTTACCTGCATGTGATAGATACGATTGCAAAGATTGAAAGAAACCACAGACTAAGTTTCATAAAAATCAGTCAATTTTAGGAAAGCATTTTCAGTAAACACTTTTTATGGTAGGGTGATATTTATCCTCTCACCTCTTACTAACTTTAATCCCAAACATTAGTAGATAAATCCTAAAGTTTTAACTGTATATATGTTACTTTTCCTTACAAAAAAATGTGCTACGGAACATTGTAAATTTTAATTCGTTATTTAAAGTCCTTGTTTTAATACGAGGGCTAGTCAAGAAAGACTTGGACTGATTTTTTTTCTACGCAATTTATTATTACTCAGCAACAGGCACATGACCCTTTTCAAAGTAGTCCCCGCCCATTTGAATGCACTTTTTCATTCAAGTCTTCCAGTCCTCAAACACGTGTCGCAGGCCGTTCTTTGAGAGGTCCTTCAAAACCGCCTCCGATGCCTTCAGAACCTCGGAATTATCGGAGAAGCGGCGTCCACGCAGTCTGGATTTTAGGGCAGGGAATAGAAAAAAGTCGCACGGTGCGGTAGGCGTCTCCACCATCCTCAATTCTTTGCAACAGCTCCCTGCAAGTCTCCACTCGAACGGCCTTCTGCTCTGGTGTCAGGAGTCGCGGAATCCATCGCGCGCGCACACACTCGGCTCATGTGGAGGTGGTCATGCAAAATTTTGAAGGCACTACCATGAGATATGCGTAGTGCGGCTGCCAGATCGTCGATACTGATGTGGCGATATTCTCTAACAATGACTGCTGCCGTGTTAATGTTCACCTCAGTAACAGCTGACGCTGATACACCTGGTCCACCAGCTTTCGTGATTGTCATTCGGCCCTCTTTAAACTCTTTGAACCACCAGAACACGGTACTTTGTGGCAGAGCGTCATCTTTGTAGGCTGCTCTCAACATTCCTAGAGTTTCTGTTGCACTTTTCCCCAGGCGATAGCAGAACCGTATAGCTGCAAATTGTTCATCTCGTAATGACTCCATTTCTTCTACAGGCGACTTCTAGAGGCGGCGCAGAACATCACCTGCAATAAAAAGTCGTGGTTACCAAACATGCAATGATTTCTTAACAACATTTTATATATATGCACAGCAAGACCCCCCCTACTTGTATGCCAAACTATGAAGCTCCAGCGTTAACAGAACTGCCGGGAAAAAAATCAGTCCAAGTCTTTCTTGACTTGCCCTCGTATATTTGCTTAAAAATTAATGTTAGGAATATTATTTGGAAATTTGGTCGATTGCCTTATGTGAATTTTTCTTTTCCCCCTCTTTCGTCATTGTTGAAATATGTATTCACTTATTTCATATAATTCATTGAAATATGTATTCACATCATGTATCTTAGGATATGAATTTGTCTTTAAAACTTTGGGATTAAATATATCACTTTTGTTTGACAATTTCATTCCCAAACAGTAGGAATGATAGGGAAATTGATAAGAAAACATTCACCATTTTACATCAAAATCAAATAGTGTTTACAAAAGTGAACGTAGGAAGTTATTTTCTTATCATGTATATGAGAAAATTTTCTAATTAGAGTGGATTTATCCTCTTATTCTTTCCTGATTTCAATCCCAAGCAATGCCGGTTGTAATTCTTAAGTCCTAGCATATATAGTCCTAACTCCTTATAGCATAAGTCCTAAATATAACGTACACAACATTGCGTCAACATCGTATATAGTCTACAAAAGTCTCATGAAACTCTAGAGTAATACAAAAAATATTTATAGAATCCTTATGTTTTATTTTTGCTTTCGAGCTACGACGAGGAAAGAAAAACGTATTGTGATCATGAAACAAACTCAACCTGAGATTTCAACGGATTTACACGTTTCATGGCCCAAAGATACCGAGAAAGTGATTTTTCGACATCTGTCCTTCCATTCGTCTTTATGTACACTAGCCTAACGGCCATGCCGGTCAACGTACCTCAACCAGCGGAACTTTTCCAAGTTTCCTTCCTACCCCTTAAAATAAGGGCATAGTTCACTGAAGAGTGAAAATAAGAAGTTTGACATTATTTCAAAAATGTTCCTACTGATTTTGTTTATCTTATATATAAAAGAGAACGTACAAATCCTTTGTTCCCTCATCACGCTAATACGGCTGAACCAATTTCTTTCATTTTTGGGGGGTTATTAGGATTTGGACCCTAGATGTTTTTTATCATATCACTTTAATTTTTAATTACCAGTGTCTTGAGATAATTGACCATTCAAGTGTCCATAACGTACAAATCCTTTGTTAGTTCATCATAGGTAAAAATAAACGTATTTATATGCAACCCGCATGACCGTGTCACTCGGCGGGTTAACATAAATGACAGGCGATATAATGTTAACATTAGTGCAATCTACTATGGTTTTTATCATATCACTTGAAAGCGAAAAAGTAAAAATTATCTAAGTAACAAAGTTTATTGCGTTCCGGGGTGACCGCAGCGAAGCGGGGCGGGTTAACATAAATGACAGGCGATATAATGTTAACATTTACTGCAATCTTCTATGGTTTTTATCATATCACTTGAAAGCGAAAAAGTAAAAATTATCTAAGTAACAAAGTTTATTGCGTTCCGGGGTGACCGCAGCGAAGCGGGGTGAACGCTGCTAGTGTTTCATAAATCAATTTCTCAGTAACAATGCCATTCTCTGATATGTCATTTGTCCAGGAAGAAACGAGAAGGTGTAGTTTGGGGTGAATTTTTTCGGAGGATTTCCTCAAAAACGAAAAATGAAATGGTTCACTTTAACATCCCTCGATTATGCCCTTTAGGCTAAGGGAGACGATGATAAAAGCAAGTGAATGATAATGGAAGAATTGGTGGAATGAGAAAGTGTAAGGGAACGGTAGTACCCACGAACACAATGTTGCTCACCACAAGCTTACTTCTTCTTAAAAACGACTCAAGCGATTCTTTTCATAAATAAATATTTCATTAATAACTTGACAGTATAACAACTTATTTATTCTAAAAACATAATATTTTTTCATTGTACAAGCTAAGCTTTACTTTTTATAGACTTAAACTTGATTTAAACTTCTAAAAAAATGTAATATTATAACGTCTAACAGTTTGGCCTCAATCCATTTGGCTTGATTAAAAAACACTATCGTGATAATGTATGATAAAGCCAAGTGGATAGTTGGTGAAACTGGTACACATAAATAATTTTACAATAAACGTACTATTTTAGTGCTAGTACAAAGTCTTTTCGTCCAAAGGGTTACGCCCTTTATGTACAAAATAGTGTAAGAGAAACATATGACAATGGGCATAGGCTGTTGGTCTATGAGTAGTAACCTTATTATTATTCATATTAAAACAAACAAAAAATAGAAAAATATGAAAAAGGAAACCATGGTTATATTTATATACAGACCAGAGATTATAGATAGCTGGTCGGCAAAATGAAACTTTTTTTCGCTCCCACGAACGAAAATTGATAATTCCTATAGGTTTCGAGGTCCTGAGTTCGAATCCGTAACCCGTTTTTCTCCAGGACGTACCAGTTTTCAGGGTGGAAGGAGGTGTTTCAATATCCGCCCAAAGATGCTACTCTACACCCATAATAATTTGCACGTTATAATTTAAATATCAATATAAATTATTCAGATAAAATTGCATAAAAAGTTAAAGTTTAACACTTACCTGTCACTTGGTTTTCCTACTCCTCTTGTAAATACTACAGTGTGTCTCGCGTGTCAAATTCCAACAAAAGTCTGCCAACATATTCACACTCCATTTACTACTGTAGCGCCTCTCCATGGTAGCTATTTGCTGGTGAAACCTTTCCCCGTGTTCGTCAGAGACCTCCCCCAAGCTGTACATTCCAGAGAAGAAGTCCAGATAGCAATACAGGAAGTGTAACTTTAGGGACATATTACATCCCATGTTACGAAATGAAGTAATTAACCTGCCCACAATGTCTTTGTAATCAGGTGACTTATGATTCCCTAGAAAGTTACCTCACACTTCTCAAAAGGCCTCTCAAGCCTCACTTTCCACTTCATTAAGCTTAGGAGAAAATGTAGTATCCTTAAAAATGTCTCTGATTTGATGTCCCGTAAAAACACCTTCTTTCACCATGACCTCGCTTCGCCATGACCTCGCTGAGTCTTGGGAATAATTTTCTGAGATGATTAAATGCTTCACCATCCCGGTTCAGGGTCTTCACGAAGACCTTTATGAGCCCTAATTTGATATGAAGGGGTGGTAAGAATATTTTCTCCGGATCCACAAGACATTCATTAGCCACGGTCATGTCCCCTGAGACCAGTTGCTTCCTTGGCGGCTATTTTGTGATGGTGTACTGATCTTTGGCTCGACTATCCCAATGACACAGTAAGCAGCAGTGCTTTGTGTAACCTCCTTGTAAACCGGTGAGGATGGCAATAACCTTAAGGTCAGCGCATACAGATCACTGGAACTGTTCGTACTTTATTTTCTGCAGTAGGTTTCGTATGTTCTCGTATGTTTCTTTCATATGTACAGCATGAGCAATAGGTATGGCTGGCCTTTCATTGCCATTGTGTAGTAACACTGCCTTGAGACTTATCCTAGAGGAATCTACGAATAGCCTCTAATATTCAGTGTTGTAGTTCAACTTCAGTTGTCCCATAAGCGATGGAATGTCACTGCAATACACCAAATCACCATTCTTTGTGAAATTAGGAACTAGGCTCACCTCTCTTTTCTTATACATCGATATATTCATATCTTGGTTTAGTAGATTCCATTGTTGAAGTCGTGATGCAAGCAACAGGGCCTTAGACTTGGGAAGGTTTAAATCTCTGATCAGATCATTCAGCTCTTCCTGACTTATCACATGTGGTTCATTAGTGTCAGGCACTGGAGCGTAATTGGGATTTGACTGTGTACTCGAAGATTGTGCAACATCCTCACAAGCAGCAGGTTCTTCATCGGAGGAAACACTGCACAGGGTGTATGAGTCTGGTGGCACGGGTACAGGCAGACAAACATCATGTTTCACAGGTCTCCTCGCGGAATCCAAGTTAGGATACTGTATTTTATGCTTCATGTTTTTGAGAAACCTTTTATTTTAGTCAGGCAGAAGTAATAGTCTGAAACATGATCACGGGGCTCGCGCCAAACCATTGGTACGGCGAACGGCATCGATTTATCTGTACCTTTAAACCATCCTGTGACAGTACGCGCACACAAGTTACAACTTTGTTTCCGAGCCCAAACGCGATCCTGGTCGCCGATTTTACACCGGAAGTACAGATGGTCAGCTGTCTTAAGGAACAGAGACAATGGCTTACGTTGTCCCTTGAAAATCACTTCCCCACATATGTAGCAGAATGAATCTGTCGAATTGTTTCAAGTTCTCGGCATGTTAGTTTAATACAAACGTCATTATTCCACGCAGAAATATTTTTCACCTACGGTATACACAGACACGCGTAACACCACCTTCTAACACCAAGATCAAGTCGAAACTGAAATATTTGTTTCACGCACAAAAGTGGTGTATGTCTTGGCGCTTTTTCAACAATCTGTCTGTCGCCTAGACAAAAGGGAGCCGACGAATGATCGCAAGTTGATTACGAAATCTTTCTCCGTCAATAAGGCCTAGGTTTTAGTGTACGCAGTGTGGGACGACAATAAATCTTTGCAACCCAAGGGGAGGGGGTACGTTTCCGGGGGGTCGTGAGCTAGAAAAAAGAATGTTCCTGGGATATAGCCTAGTAACAGTTGTTGGTTTAAGATACAAATTCAGAATTATGCACTCCAAACACGGAAAACACATATTAAATACGAAAAATACGATTTTTCTGTCAATTATGGAAACAGCACCCCGCCAAAAAATCCTTACGTGCTAGAACTTTCTCAATGAGATATTCGTAATCAGCGTCTTGAAATCTATCCGGTACACAATTTTACACGCGTGGGAGGATTTTCATGCCGACCAGTGTAATCAGAAGGTTGGGTAGGGATAGTAGACGATAGATAATAATTCAGAAAATGCATTGAAAACATAGCCTTGAAGCTATGACAATTGGACAGTTATAGTAGAAGAGACAAGTTTATTAACAGTAAGTGATTAACGAAGGACACTATATCGTTAATACTATAATCATAAAATGAGGGGATCATGTGTTGTTACGCTTGCATATATTTCTTGTCTCTCCTCGTTTTTATGCTTACGTTCCATTTAGCGACTGTTAATCTCAATAAGTTCACTTCTTTAGTTAAGCACCATGCCCTGAGTGATTTTATACATCAAGAAGAAATCGATGTTTTGTTCGCTCAAGAAGTCGCAGTCACGGAATTCCATTACCTACCCAATCATTCTCATGTTACCAGTGTTAGTGAAACAGCTTCAGGAACCGCCCTTATTTTAGCAGCGATCTCAATTTTTGGCACCCTTACATCTCAGTGAACGTATTACCACCGAAGATTTACAACATATTCGTTTGTGCAGTGTATATGCTAAATCTGGATCTTCGTATAAACGAGAACGAAATAATTTCTTTGCTACTGAACTTCCCCCGGCTTTGTATAATGGTCGCTCTCTATGCATTCTCACCGGGGATTATAATTGCAGCCTTTCTCCCCTCGATGCTTATCCTCATTCCACTGATTCGTCTGCTCTGCGTCAACTAATAACAACTTATGACTTAGTGGATGTGTGGCGCCATTCTCATCCTAATGAACCAGGACATACATTCTTCACGTCTGGATCGTCTTCGACAGGACGATCGATTGGACAGATTCTATATCAGTAAATCTCTTCTTCAAGGGGTTCGAGATGTACAAATTACACCCATCTCCTTTAGTGACCACCTGGAAGTTACAATGACCATCGATCTACCCGTCTCAAAATTTTTGAAACGAAGTGGTTTGTGGTATTTTAATACCTCCATTCTACAGAAGCCTGACCACATCCATCTTATTCACGAAGAATGGGCAGCCCTTTTACACCGTCATCAATATTACAAAGGATCCCTTATGAATTTCTGGGAAAAGCGAGTCAAACCGAAGTTTCGAGTGGTTACCCAACAGTATTGTCCGGATCGGAATGCTTCATATCGTACTCAGTATCAATATTACACCAATCTCTTAAGAGACTACATGAAAGAACCACTTCAAGGTAGCAATTTTCGACCTCAAATTCAAGAAATCAAAGCCCACTAATTAGCCATGCACAAAAGCCGCATCCAAGGTTTCACGACTCGCAGTAAAATATATCAATATGACGACTTAGAAACTCCCGGAATTGTACAAATCAGCAAAGAACTCATGCGCGGAAAGCAGAAATTTATATCTCAGCTTAAAGATGCCACAGGTCTCGTGTATGTAGATGATGAAGTAATACATTGTGTCACAAATCATTATAAACAGCTGTATGCCAAGCCTACTTCCTTCTGTGACAGTCCTGAAATTCTCAACTATCTTCCTACAGTCTTACAGAAACAGGATCAAGAATATATATCTAGTCCGTTTACAGTAGAAGAGGTTAAATCAGCCATTGCTTCCGGCCGTCGAGGAAAATATACGGGGATTGATTCCCTACCTCTAGAATTCTATATAACCTTTATCGATTTATTAGCACCCTTTCTTACAAACCTTTTCAATGAACATAGGCAGACTCTTGTTCTAGGTGAATCTCTCCGCACAGGTGTTACAGTTTTAGTACCTAAACATTCTCGCACTTCCAGTGTTAATGATTTAAGACCTATTTCCCTTCTGAGTACGGATTTAAAAATTTTAACACGCTGTCTTACTGCACGAATAAAAGTGTTTAGTGACAAACTGCCAAGTTCACATCATTATGGAATAGGCCAAAAGAACCCGATCTATAAGGCTTTATCAAATCTTAGAGATTTCATTTCCTACCACGAATCCACTGCTCCTTCACCCGTTGTTGTTTTAGCCACGGATTATTCTCGAGCTTTTGATAGGATTAACCATGAATACTTATTCAAACTCCTTGAGAAATATGGCTTTGGGTCCTCCTTTATTTCTCTTGTACGAGGAATTTATACGCATAGATTGACAAAAATCAAAGTTAATGGTGGCTTAAGTAACTCATAAACATTAACAATGGTATTTTGCAAAGCGACTTAATGTCAAGTTTATTATTCAGTTTGTCCCTTGCACCACTTATGTACGCGACTGAACGTTTACTCCCTGGTGTCCCTCTCTACAATACCAAACTAACTGTACAAAGTTATATTGATGATTCCCACTATTGTTTACAAATCCGGCCGACATGAATTGCCTACAACGTTTATTAACGTTGTATCAACAGGCTTCTGGAACACAACTCAATCACAGAAAAAATATGATGTATTCATCCAGAATACAATGTTTAATATAGCAACTACTATGATACGGTTCAATGTGTCAAAATACTTGGTGTATGGTGGTACAATAATATCAACCAAACCGTAGAACAGTCATATCATCTTGCAGCATATAAAATCCGAAGTCTTCTTCTTACTCATAGACAGCGCAACATGAACATTTTTAGTAGAAACTTATTTCTCAAAACGTCTGTTTTTAGTATTTTCAGGCACATTGCACAGATTTTACCAATGCTAGTTAAAATGTCCAATGACTAGTTAAACTAGTTAAACCAGTTAAATGACTAGTTAAACCAGTTAACCAGTCAAGCTTTGTTTTTCTTATGGCATTCCAAAATCTTACGCGTGGCTAAGAATCAACTCTACCTCCCCTCATGTGAAGGAGGCATAGGTTTTTGCACATAGAAGCACAGGCACGTGCCCTTCTTATGCACAGAAGTTGTAAGCTGGTCTGTGAACACGAGACTTCGATTACGGCTGCTATTATTAATGTCTGCTTCCACTGTTTAGACCTTCAGGCGCCAGTACACGTGTTTCCTTGGAGCTACAAATTTCCTCATTTACGTGATGTCATACTTGATATGATATACGCCTTGCTAGCAAAAGATCCCATTGAAACTGGTTCGGTCAACTACCTTTACTGGCGCTATGTTCGCTTGTGGGTTTCTAGTATACCTAATGTTGTCTTAAAGCACCCACACAAAAATTGGAATGCTATATGGAAAAACATCAACCCTTCCTTTCTCACCCACAACCAACGTACAACCTGGTATTTCATAGTCAATAATGTATACGAAACATTGGAAAAACTTCACAATATAGGTATTGTAAATAGTAACTGCAACAATCTCGATACACTAGGCCATAAGTTTCATGCCTGTTCCAATGTACCAATCACCTGGACGTATTTTTGTATTTTAATTAGTAAAATTTGTCGTCTTTCATCTCATAGCTTTACTGTAAAAGAACTTATCTTGTGGCCTGATTTTAATTATTTTCCGACATTTAAAAACAATGCTATTATCTGGATCACTATATAGACAATTATGTTTCTTGTGCATACTAATAGGCCGTATCATATAGACTTATACAACCAATATTTGAAATATCAAGCCAGCCTTCTCTCTCCTGCACGAAAAAGAAAATTTTTTGCTAACTATTGAATTGTTCTTACAGAGTCTTTGTCCACGCATGTAATATTAAAAAAAATAAAACAAAGATGAAAACTCTGTAATATACCTTTGTCACATCAGCTCATGATAATGTAGGTATAATTCCTGGTAAAACTACTAATGATAATGTAACTTGCCTGCCCCGTGCAGACATATATATATATATATATATATATATATATATATATATATATATATATATATATATATATATATATATATATACATTGTCTTTGTCCATTATGTCATGAATTTTTTGTTTTCTTTCCTTTTTTCTCCTTTTTGTTTTGTTTAATTTTACCATATTTTTAAAAAATATATTGATTATCTTTTTTTTTAATTCTTAATATGTTCATGTATTTAGTTTGTTACTTCTCAATAAAGAAGCTTTATTGAAAAAAAGAGTAGTGGCTTAAGCGTTAGTTTCGTAATCTTGGGGATGCGAGTTCGATTCCGGGTGTGGCAATTCAGTAAATTTTTACAATCTAAAAACTTATACTTCTGATGTATAGTAACATGATAAATATTCAATTTACCTGGGTCTAAGAATTTGAGACAACTTCCTTTACAGGTGAGACGCCAATAACACAAAATTACGTCATCTGTATTAACCTTCGTAACTATCTGGCAAGTAACGTGTTTGGACAAGAATTGATGAACACATAAGTGCTAAACACGTCCTTACTGCTGTAGTATGGGCCAAAAATGAGTTGCAAGGAATTGTTCGTAGCTGTGCACATATTGCTAATAGTTATCGAACTTACAACGCTGGTCACGAGAATGATTCTATTTAAGATGTCACCCCACCTTTCTACTTAGAAGAAGGGCGAAATAGAATGCATTACTGTTATCAGCTAACAAGTCTTTATATTCCATTTCTTGTCATAAAATCATAATTCTATCTGTAAATCCGTAAACGTAATAATATTATTGCGTTCATGTGTAAACCTAAGAAACATCTGACTTATTCCATATCTTTTCTGTTCCCATGAATACATTCGACTATTTTACTTTTTCTTTCCTTCTGTGGTAATAATAATAATAATAATAATAATAATAATAATAATAATAATAATAATAATAATAATAATAAAAGAATGACATAATTACAACACCAATGACATAATTACATAAACAATATCTTTACATTCAGAAAAATTAATAATTGCTACGACGACATTTGAACCGAGGTAGCTGCAATGGGAGTTTCCTTTCACAATTTCTTTTAAACAAGTCTCCCCAACCGAAGTTCGCCACTGGCACCTGATGTCCTTTCGACGTATTCCAAACACTACAGGAACACGAACAAAGAAATACTGAGGACAGTTAAAATTCCGACCTTGCTCTTCAGAGGAATTCGAACCCCTAGTGGATTGCACTTCATGATCATGTGGCCTCAATTTGCCACAAACTCCTCATATGAATATTAGAAAATAAACTAGTAGTTAAGGAACATAAACATAGAACTGTCTATTTCTACACGTGTTGCTACAATTTAAAGAATGTGAAAATAATTTCTGTCGTCTTTTCTTGTTTGGAAATTAGAAGTTATATTAAAGACAAAATGTAATGTAAATCGAGACCATCCCTGCAACTGAAGACCAGCGCCGTAACTTAGATTCATTTCTGAGGGAAGTTTGGCGTGGGAGACCCGGGTTCAATTCCTGGTAGGAGCTCATGTGGTTCGGATTCCACGTTAATCAGTAGGTCCACATATCATATAGCCTCGCTGCTGAACGGGACGTTAAACTCAAAATCAACTCCACTCTTTTCTGGGAGGGCAAGCATTAATAAGCTTATTTGGGCCCCTAGAAAAATTGATTTCTAATTATTGGGCCCCCTCTCTCCAACTTTCTCTTAATCTTTATGGGCCCAATGGAACTTGTGGGCCCTCCCGCACGGCAAGGTCTGGGGCTCCGTTAGTTACTCCCTGGGCCCATTCCATACATGGCAAAATTATTAAGGGGACAATATTGATAAATCTCAAAGCCATACGAATAAATATTACTCAAATGGTTCCACGACACATTTTTGTTCTACTTACCTTTTGTTGCTGTATATTTATGTAATATAGCGACCCTATTTGATGCTTCATTTCTAATTCCGTGTTCGTATCGTATATGGAGTAAGAAAATTTTGTCTAAAATGGGTCTCTTTGAACGACAGGGATGTTCTCTGGGGGGTGTTTGCCCCCCTCCGCGCCAAAAGTTACAGCGCAGCCGATGACGTAGGCTCAACTTGAAGAACATTTCGTGATACTTTCTTCATTGAGCAACGTGTGTATAACTTATTTTTTAATTAAACAAGCAAATCTAGAGTAAGTCATTAAGACACTCACACAAGTTGCTTATATTTTCTTATTTATATTTTGTTTATATTTGTTTGTTTTCGTTATATTTGAGTATCTTGTTTATGTTTTTCCATGAAACGATTTTAACTAGGTATTAGTTTGGGTGGAAATTTAAATGGCGCGGTTGGTGAGTAGTTAGCGCATTGAACTTCTATTTGGTTCGAGTCCCGGCCAGGCTGAAGCTTTTTCAAGTTTTCTTGTTTCGATTTCAATCTCAATGCATACTCAGTGTGATAAACAAAATCTTCTCTTCTCTAGACAGAAGAAGATGTTGGAATGAGAAGAATTGAAGGTCTCTCAATAAAGGCAATCATTTACAAAGTTATTTCCAGCAGTTGTTCTAGATTTGATATTTTCAGCTACTTTCAAGAATTTTCTGATTCATATCTTATCAGTGTTTTTATTTCTTTGATCATAGAGTATATAATGAAAAAATACAATACATACACAGCAATAGTGAGATTAACATATGATGTTCATTGGACAACACACTCTGAACCAGAGAGATTGATCTCAGAATGGAGAAATGTTTGGTATGTCATCTACTGACACTTTTACTTCCATGCAGACTTGACTAGTCCTACCAACTGCTGTCAGTGCCGAGAAAAGTTACGTGTAAGTTGGGTTGCATCTGTCTAGGCGTTCTCACAATCACAAATGACCTGGAATTAGAGCGCTTAGGGGGGGGGGATTACTTTTGTGGCTGGGTGTAAAAATATACAGAATCCTCTTCCTTACTACAAAAATCAGTACGGAGCATACGTTATCCGTATGCTACATAGGACTGCCCTTAAATGTTACATCACGCCGTTGTAGGATGTCTGATATCAGTCTTCCTTATATTACATACATATATGTATGTTATTTTTTTCAGTATATGTGTTATATACGTCCATTTGCATGTGAGATTCTGACCGTCTATATTGTTTTATACGGAAAGTACGCACGGATGGGACACTTATACAGAAATCATTATAAAACATGTTTTTTTCAGTTATACGTTTGCTGTACGTTAAGTCCAAAAACTACAAGATTTACAAATATAACATACGATTTTAAATACGCTACATACATTTTTTTCTTAGTGTAATTGCAGCACGAAGGGTTTAGTTTAAGGAATTGGAGCAAGAAAGTTTGGTGTGATGGTCCACATATTTTATTTACTTTCGAACAACGAAAGACAAAAAGAAAATCGAATTCGAGATTTCAACGGTTTTACATGTTTCATAGTCCATAAATACCGGAAAAAGTTACTTTTCGACATTTGTCCGTCTGTTTGTCCTGAAGTGTATACATTCGCCTAGAGCTTATACCCTTCAACCTATCGAGACCAAATTTTAACCTTAAGGTTTCTATGTGTTTCTGCAGAGAGATGTTTGCCAATTGTTTTCTCACCCCTGAAAATAACGGTAGTTTACCAAGAGTCAAAAATCAAAATTTACGTTTTTCTCAAAACCAGCTTTAACGATTTTGTTCAAATTTCATAAATCCATTTTTCAATAATAACTCCATTGAGTTGTGTGAGTCATTTCTCTGGAGAAATCGGAAAAGGGTAGTTTACTCTTGGGGTGAGTTATATATATATATATATATATATATATATATATATATATATATATATATATATATATATATTTCGGACAATTTTCTCAAAAATTAGTCACGCGATTTTATTCATATTTCATAAATAAATACTTCATTAATACTCTGATAATGTGACATAGTTAATTTCTCCTGAGAAATTGTACTAGTAGTAGTTTATTCTTGGTGGTGAGTTCTTTCGGGCGATTTTTTTTTTTCAAAAAGAATTCAGACGATATTGATCATATTTCATAAATAAACATATCATTAATAACCTGACATTATGGCATTATTATTTAGGTGTGAAAAATGTACGGATTGCAGTTTATTCTTTTGGCTGTTTTTTTTTTTCGGACAACTCACTGGATTTTATTCATATTTCATAAACAACTAATTCCTATAATATTAATAACTCTATAAAATTGCGTTAATCACTCCTTATGAATTAATTAAGAAAAAGTTTACTTTTGCTATAAGTTTATTTTCAGACTGCTTTCTCAACAACGACTCAGACGATTTTGTTCACAATTCATAAATATTTCAATTATATTCCTACATTGTTGCATAATTAACTTCCATGAGAATGTCCGCAAGACGTAAGTTAGTTTTGTGGTAATATAAAGATAGAATGACGAAGCTCATCATTCCAGTATAAAATGTAAAAACCGATAATAATATCGTTCCAGTAGAAAACCTGATTACGTTAAAGTGTCAATATAAACTGTAGAAACGGATAGTGTTATTGTTCTAGAACAATATAAAGGAATAGATTTTATTGATTTTATTGTTCTGGTACAATATAAAAATTGAAGGTGCTGTTGTTCGACAACACACAAAGAAGCTGGTGGAGAGGAACGGATGGAATTAGCTCTCTAATACAAAATTAAAAGAAGCTGAAGTTATTAACGTTCTAGTATAAAGTGAAAGAGCTAAACAAGACCAACGTTTTGATTAAACTATAAGAGCTTATGAAAATATATTTGTTTTGTTTCCTTGTTTTCTAATGATAATGTATCATTCCAGTATGAAATAAAGGAACCTATGATGTATCACTCCAATGCAAAATGAAGTAATGATGGTTTTATTGTTCTAGTACAAAATGAATTGGTTAATTTTATCTTTCTAATACAAAATAAATGGGTTAATTTATCGTTCTAGTATAAAATGAAGAACCTCAATGTGTTACTATTCCAATAGAGTAGTAAATGATATTTTTATAATAACACATAGCAATGTAACTTATTATATCATTCAAGTACCAACGTTATTATTGCACCAATGCAAAATAACCTGTTGTTTCGTTCCAGAACAAAATGAAAATAATTGATATTGTTCTAAGATAAAAGGAATGTATTTTATGATGTCATCTAACAGGTTATGCACAGAGGTCCAACTATTAAGTGGCTGGACTGGTAAAAAGCAAGGGACGCACCTCTGTCCCGACATAATTGTTAATTTGGTTTGCTTTTCAAGAAAGTCTTCTAATAATAAAGAAAGTGAAAACATTGTATGTGCATCTATAGTTATTATAATACATGCAATTTTTAAATTTTAAATTATTACCGTAAAAAACGCGCAAGGTTTCAACCTTACGTATAGGTATTGTTGGTATTATCATAATGAAATGCGTGTGCTTTTAGACACAATATCAAGCCGTAGAATGTACTCAACAGGCTTTTGTCCAGTACAGATGATCAAAAATGTAACTCTGATAAAAGTTAATCCAGTAAGCTAGGAAAGCATAGCGACATTTTTTCCTTAAAAGTAAAATTTCAAGATTTTCAAAAGGTAATTGATTGAATTCCAGATCTGACGAGAAACTGAAACCGTGCCACTGGAAAAGTATATTCAGAATTATAACTTTGTTTACTTAATTGTTTTCCAATGCAAAATATTGCAAAAGTCAATGACGTATCCAACACTCGTAGCAGCGTTCAAGGTAAGAATAGAATCAGTTGTGGATTTAGTTGTGCTAGTATTGAAGCTAACATGTAAGTATGTGAAAATATGATTTAGGGATATCGTCGAGATAAGAGTTAGATATTGTGGAATACATAGGGCAATACGTGAACTTATCAATATAGAATGCCTTTGGAAAGAAATTGTAACTGTTTATATTCATAAAGTATTTTCTTGTGTTTTTACATTATTATAATTACACAATTCAGGCAGAAATTGATTAACTGCACTCTGAGAGACGTAGAAATTTGATGTTTCCAGTAATAAGCTTAAAAATTTTAGAGATATGACCAATGATTAAATCGATTTGCTCATAAATCAGTTAACAACAATATTATATACAAATTAATGAACATGTATTTGAAAATAACGTTACATAGTAAATTTGAACTCTTCTTCCATCTTTTTTTAGTGGGTTTAATTCCTGCGATTGTGTTTTGGTTTCCTCGTCGTAGCCTTCTGCCTGGAAGTAGAAGCGCCAAACCTCGAACCTAAGGACGATTTCATGTAACAAGCACAGCATGATGGAATCTGGAATTGATCAGGATAAGCACGACCATCACCATTAATTGCAACCATCTTCCTCGAGATGTATTTCTGTCTACATATTGCAACGTAGCCTTCTGGAAAAGTTTCCGAGAGTAAGCAAGGAGTATCTGGTTTTCTGCAACAAATCAAACAAATTATTAATACTTGTGGGTGAATAAAAGTAATGCAATATTAAAACAATAATAATGTACTCAAAGAATTAAAGACAACTACAGTTCAGCTAAATTAGACTCAATTATTGGAAGAAATTGAGTATAAAAGAAAGGGAAGTGTCAACAGAAGCGCCATTTCAGGCTTTGCTGGGTTGTGTCAGGGGTAGTGTTGTAAAATTTCCGGAAATTTTGAACCTGCTGGTAAAAAACCGTTTTTTCCGGTTTCTTTCCGAAAAAATTGGAAAAATTGGAAAAATAACAAAAATCACCTTTGTATTAGGTTTAGTTTTACTAGTAATGGGACCTTTTTTCTTGAACGCGTAAAAATGAAAGTTGAGAAATTTCAATATAGCAAATATTTTTTTAAAAGAAAAGAAGTATTCGAAAATAAAATTGTTGTAATTATTGAATCTTGAAAATTAATAGTTTGCACTGCGGGTGTGCCTTTTAGTCGTTTACACCTGGATATGCATTAATTACAGAACTTTTACAATTGCATACACATCTACCATCATGAAGCGTTTCTGTTTTGCAACAAATAAGGCTCATGAATGAAACTGAGTCTTTAATGTGCTCTTTGATCTGGTGAAAATTTATTAATTTTAACCAAATTATTTCTTAAAAGAAAGAGCAGTAGGCAAATTTCTCTATTACTCATGCACTTAGATATATAATTACTATCATTTAATATTCAAATACAGAATTTACTATAAACTTTATGTACAAAATTTTGTAAGTAAACAAATACCTGTTTTCTAGTGCGACAAATTATATATATATAAAAACTCGACTGTAATTTAAAAGCTCTTGAACCACCATACTGATCTCAATAAAAATTTTCAACATGGATGAATTTAGGGTCTGGGATGGATTTTAGCATTTCTCTTTAAAGGTGCAACTTGGAGGAAGGAAGTGCAAATATACGAGGGTAAGTCAAGAAAGACTTGGACTGATTTTTTTCCCGGCAGTTCTGTTAACGCTGGAGCTTCATAGTTTGGCATACAAGTAGGGGGGGTCTTGCTGTGCATATATATAAAATGTTGTTAAGAAATCATTGCATGTTTGGTAACCACGACTTTTTATTGCAGGTGATGTTCTGCGCCGCCTCTAGAAGTCGCCTGTAGAAGAAATGGAGTCATTACGAGATGAACAATTTGCAGCTATACGGTTCTGCTATCGCCTGGGGAAAAGTGCAACAGAAACTCTAGGAATGTTGAGAGCAGCCTACAAAGATGACGCTCTGCCACGAAGTACCGTGTTCTGGTGGTTCAAAGAGTTTAAAGAGGGCCGAATGACAATCACGAAAGCTGGTGGACCAGGTGTATCAGCGTCAGCTGTTACTGAGGTGAACATTAACACGGCAGCAGTCATTGTTAGAGAAGATCGCGGCATCAGTATCGACGATCTGGCAGCCGCACTACGCATATCTCATGGTAGTGCCTTCAAAATTTTGCATGACCACCTCCACATGAGCCGAGTGTGTGCGCGATGGATTCCGCGACTCCTGACACCAGAGCAGAAGGCCGTTCGAGTGGAGACTTGCAGGGAGCTGTTGCAAAGGTTTGAGGATGGTGGAGACGCCTACCGCACCGTGCGACTTTTTTCTATTCCCTGCCCTAAAATCCAGACTGCGTGGACGCCGCTTCTCCGATAATTCCGAGGTTCTCAAGGCATCGGAGGCGGGTTTGAAGGACCTCTCAAAGAATGGCCTGCGACACGTGTTTGAGGACTGGAAGACTCGAATGAAAAAGTGCATTCAAATGGGCGGGGACTACTTTGAAAAGGATCATGTGCCTGTTGCTGAGTAATAATAAATTGCCTAGAAAAAAAATCAGTCCAAGTCTTTCTTGACTAGCCCTCGTATATTGAAAATTACCGATCTTGGTGTCGAACCCATAGTTTTTGGGGTTGCTAAGATGAACAGTGACATTTCCTATGGAGCTTATATTCAAAATTCAGCCCTGCAACTTGGGGGAAGGGGAAGGGAGGTATATAAAAAAAAAGGAAAATTGCCTATATCAGTATCGAATCCATAGTTTTCGGGGATGCTGAGGTGAACAGTGATGCTTTCGATGCCATTTAAATCCAAATTTATTCCCGCAAATTAGGGAGAGGGGGAGGTAGCAAAATGATCGATATTAGTGTGAATCCATAGTTTTCAGGATCCCTGAGATGAACAGTGACATTTCCGATGACGTTTAAATCCAAATTCAACGCCAAAACTTTAGAGAGGAGAAAGGGGATATATATAAAAAACGATCGAAAACGACTGATACTAGTGTCGAATTCATAGTTTTCGGAGTCGCTGAGATGAGCAGTAACACTTCTAATGCGATTTAAATCCAAATTCAGCGCCGTGACCTGGAGATTGGGGAGAGGAGAGTTATATATACAAATGATCGAAAATGACCGATATTACTGTCGAATCCATAGTTTTTGGGGTTGCTTTGATGAACAGTAACACTTCCGATGCCATTTAAATCCAAATTCAGGCCCATAACTTGGGTAGGAAGAAATATATAAAAATAACTGAAAGTGGTCGATATTAGTGTCAAATCCATAGTTTTTAGGGTCGATGAAATGAACAGTAACACTTCCGATGCCGTTTAAATCCAAATTCATTCTCGTAATTTGGGGGCGCTGATAGGTGCCCGATATTAGTGTCAAATCCATGGTTTTAAGGGTTCTGAGATGAACATTAACACTTCCGAAGCTGTTTAAATACAGATTCAGCCCTATTAGCACTACTAAAGGGGGAGAGTGACATGTAAAAATAATTTAAAATGACTGATATTAGTGTCGAATTCATAGTTTTTGGGGTCCCTATGTTCATTGGTGACAGCTTTGGTACCCTTTATACCCAAAATGAAACGTATTCTGCCCGTGCGAAGAACGGATATTCTTCTAGTCTTTAATAATAACGGACGGAAGTTACACATGTTAAATTTATTAATATATTTGTCGCTGCTCAAATTTACGCACTTGTACGGCGCATGTGAATATATGTAAATAAGATCATCTCGCTTTTTGAGTTGTTCAAAAAATATACAAATAATAAACAGGCATTTTTATCAGAAATCAGAAAACTAAAAGAAAATTAAAAGCTGTTGCTTTAAATATTTCTCCTGCTAGCGAAATACATTATATACATTCTGCAGACACGTTACAGCAAATAAGATTAGCATTAGGCGAAGAAGTAGTTTTAAAATTATATTTTCCAGGTTTTGCCAATATTTCCGAACAAAAGATTTTTTCTAATGGGTTCAAAATTTCCGGAAATTTTACACAGCACAAGGAAGGTACGTATCTCCATAAAATATATATTTGATTTTAACACATTGGTTATAACTAAAATGATTCTGGCCCTGTTATTTTAACACTTCCCTGACATAAAACGGTAACTTTATAAGATTACTTAAGATAATTTAAATGAGCCTATATTAATTAATCTAACTAGGATTATATTTAGTATGTTTTGTAGCCATAACTCTATTCTATCACGGTGTTAACTTTAAAGAGTGGTGCAAATGTATTTGTTGCCACTAAATTTCCCTATTCTAATACAAGGAACATAACTATTCAATGATCTTAACTGTAAACTAGTAAATATAATTTTTTTTTTCATTTTAAAAGCATAACGTAGTAAAATATTCGAAAATTTCAATTTTTTCCCAATTTTTCCGTTTTTTTCCAAGCTCGAAAAAAAACCGGTAAAAAACTGTTTTTTATCCAAGATTTCCGTTTTTTTTTCAGGCCTTTACAACACTAGTCAGGAGGTACAAATTCTCCACCGATATAGTAGAGTTCACGTTTATTATTCGCATATTATTATACGTAATTACCAAATTATTAATGTAAACGTATACTTCAAATTCAAGGGAGCTTGATCTCAAATAACGCTACGAGTGTCAAATATAAAGATTAGTGGGGAGAAAACAGAATAAATATCTTTGATAGTTGAAAAGTATTATAAAGAAAATTATTCGTATTAATCATGAATGGGTAAAGAACTAAAGATTAAAATGGCGAAACAAGCCTTTAGGAACAAGACAAATGTTTCTTATAGAGCAACATTTCTTGAACTGTGGTTCATGGGCCATAAGTATTTCTCGACGTCTGCATTTGTAATCCTTCTAAACTGAGCATTAGTCCAATACAAACAGAAAAAAAAATCAAGTTAGTTTCATATTACATACCATAGCTAGTTAAGATCTTAAACAGTGTTTGGAAATTATATACATAAGCAGTCTTTCACATTCACTCCGAGAAACGTCACCCACAGATTTCGTGAACCCACATTGGTGGCAACTTCGTTCTTATACAAGTAACAATTCTAAAGTCACTAAATTACTTTATCAATGGAATATACCTTATTTCTGGCATCAAAATGTGCTTAGAAAGTTGCTAAATCCATACTTTAAAATCAATGTTTCTTTAATTTAATCAAGAAAAACTATAGATTATATTGTCTTTGTCGGATATTACAAAATTTAAAAGAAAAGTTATTATAGGAAACTTTAAAAGAAATTTCGCGGCCCAAAAAATTTATCGGGATTGTCCCCTTCCTTCTGAGAGATCATGCTGTCAGGACTGATATTTTTTTAAAAAAACATATTACCACTTTTGCTCTATAAAATAATTTTGATATCCTCCCATTATTTTTTAAAATATGTATTTTATTTTATTGATAATACAATAAAATTAAATGAATTTTAATTAGGCTTAATCCTACTTTAAAAAATTAAGTTTGATGGTATTTAACGAAAAAATTTTAAATGGTAAATTTATTTTGCAAGGGGACAAGGAAACTGTGGTTTGTAGAACATTCTAACTATTAAAAGTGATCCTCATTTGGAAAAGAGTTTGAGAAATGTTGTTATAAGTCATGAAAAAGAAAAGTATGAAAAGATGATTATTCAATACTTTCATATTCTGTGCTGTTCAGAGCAGAAACATAGACGTTACTAAACAGCAATGGAAAACAACTTGAAGAATTCTAAATGTCAGTGTGAATGAGAATTGAGAATAGCTAACTGGGTGAAAGGAGAAGCAAAAATGGAAATGTTAGCAAGAGTGTGATAGGAGGTAATTTAAAAACGGAAAAGAAACTGCTACTGAACGTATTTAAATAGAAAATGACTTACTAGTTATTTCATTTAAATAGCAATAATAACAATAAAGGAATACAGTATATTCTAAAAGAAAGACGAAAAGAATGAGATCACAATTATTGAGAAACAGTAATTCAAAGGATAATACTTCCTCAAAATGAACGGTTAATGGACACCTAAGTGCTTGCTTGAACTTATTCACGTTGTCTGTCAGTGATGGAAATGATCTCTAGAACAAACCTTACATTCTACAGTACTATTAGTTTTCACCAAAAAACTAGCTGTCCGAGGAGAAGACATATAAGAATCGACAGCCCACATTTATCTGAAAAATCTAATAAGAGTGATAAGTATAGATTCTCATGCATAGTCTTCGAGAAAATGGGAAAAATGACTATGAAAACCTTTTAAAAAATCGATGTTGTACGATAACCATGCTACTTACTAATATAAAACTGACATTAAAGTATGGTTGCATTAAGCTTTTTATTACATTAGTAGGACGATGTCACATATCCAAAAATTATAATATAACCTTAAAATTTAATTTCTATTTAATTACAATATTGCTTAAAGATAGATCACATTAAGCTCGACAATATAACTTGAGGGTAATTCTCATGAGTAGGTTACAGGAAAATTGAGTAAAATGAATTTTTATGTTGTTACAAAGCCAATAATATTTTATTTTGTTGCAATATTTGTTTAATTATTTATGTATTGCATGTGCATAAATATATACGGTTGATTAGCGGAATATTTCTTTTTCTAACGGTGATGTACATTTGTAACATTGACATCAATAATCCTAATATTGACGTACATATTCCTAACAGTGCACGTTTGTAAGAATATATAAAAAAAATTCAGTATAGATCTTCATCTGACAAATAACGACACAGTTCGACAATCGGTGTGGAATGAAAATAGTCATCGAAATTATATGTCAGATTAAAGTGAAAATATTTCTTACACAACTAAACAGCGACTTGTATTGTGTGAAATTTAGCAACTTATATGACTAGCACTATTTGTTACTCTAAAGAGAACCAAATAAATCACTGTTTTATATGTCTTTTATTCCTTAAAAATTCTCTTTCCTCCCAATGCTACAGTGCTTCGATGAACTTATCATACATCGTATTTACTTAAGAACCAAAGCTGTGAAAACCAACTGTTCTTAGTCCCTGACTGCACATATAAAGTTCAAGATTATGTAACATTTATTTTCATGGAAAAATAAATTCCAATTATAATCAAATTCTGGTACTGTAATAATT
Organism: Thermobia domestica; assembly: GCF_964235325.1. NCBI lineage: Eukaryota > Metazoa > Arthropoda > Insecta > Zygentoma > Lepismatidae > Thermobia > Thermobia domestica. The sequence continues at coordinate 236,460,644 of NC_137454.1, read as the reverse complement.
ACATCTTTCTATTGGAAACATACATTTAATACAAATAAATTTAATTTTTTGACATTTGATAAAATTATTCACTTCTAGCTATTTTCCTTATTGTGTTGATAAAAATCATAAAACATACGTTAACTTCAAACAAACATTGAAGTTGTTTAGAATAACAACTTAGCTAGACAAATGTCTAACGCCTGTTTCCCTCTGTAAGAAGATACATTAGTATCAGAAGATTCGTAATAAAGATTTTGTTTTAATGAGATAAGCTAGGTAAACAAACAGAAACAAATCATGAGATAAAACCGGAAAATATGCTCCGTAAATGTTCGAAGAACTTAATTCCCAAACTTTTTTGGAAGTTATACGTAACATATTAGGACATATACCATAATTCAATTTAACAAACTGGAATTATACAAAGAAAACATCCTAAAAACGTTGTACTATGTATTATCATCGTGTGATTGTGTCATAATGAACAGCTTAATAAGACTATATTATAATATCAGTTTCACCTTAATTAGTTACACTACGACTCAAAAGTTTTCGAACACCCGTATTTTTTAAGCATTTACTGTTATCCTATTATTTTTGCCACGAGAACTTTAACGTCTTGCATCTGAGGTACTCCTGTCTATAGGATCAAATTTGATGACAGTTGAATCGAGGTCTGAGAGATACTACAGATACTATGTCAAATTATAATTCTCAAAATTCAAACCAGAAAAGACAATTTGATATAGATATTGCATAGTACAAACAAAAATGTTTAAGATAAGGCAAGATATTAGTTTTGTTTGGGAAGTGTAAACATAGAGAAACAATCCAGTAACAAAAATTTGAAAGAGAAAGTTTTTCATATTTTGCAGTTATCTATACCTTATAGACATGCTAGTTATAAAGGAGCTATAAACGCTATTCTTTGAAAGATGTTTACGACGGTCAATATATATCCTTCTCTGCTCAATTGTCGCTCGGTGGAAGTTTATATGCAGTGGAGTATTTAGGGCGTGGCTATCTGGCTCTGCACTCCCACCCAAATAATTTCATTATTATTTTTTCCCATTATCCGTACAACACAAATGTTTCTTATTGGTTCTCAAGTCCCCGCCCCGAAATCATATCCTAAATACGCCACTGCTTATATGTATGCTCGTCGTTACCGTAAAACGAGGCTACTTTGACAGGTTTCATACTATTTTAGATGTGTACAGGGGACACTGGCTGCAACCAACCAATGATAGGATCTACTATTCTCATCATAACAATAGGTATCTAGGTTATCACATGTACTATTGAACTTAACTTTCTGCAAGTAGGTTTTGGCAGGAAAAATTAAAGAATTACCTGTCAAAGTAGCCCCCGGGGTGGGGCTACTTTGACACTTCATCTATTTGCTGCGTAAGGTACAAGTTACTCAACATATGGGATTACTTTAATAATGGGATTAAGGAATTAATGTAAATCCAGTATAAAACACTGTTTTGGTCATGCCTAATATATGCTGTATGTTTTTTTTTAACCAGGAATCTTGATTTTTTTTACATCATTAAAACATCATTATACAAGTTTTTCTTAAAGCTTTATTTTAACATACCTTTACGTGTAACAACATAATGAAAACCTTAATTGTCAACATCACAATCGTAATAAGCATACTGCGATTTTTTTGATCCAATATTGCAAAATCCACACACCCATTTTTCGTACCTGACACATTGAATCCACTCCTTTACGCCGTTGTAGTTTTGAAAGTCACACATACAGATAGTACAGATGTTTTCGTCATACCCTTATATTTCCTTCGCCTTCTTTCCCTGGCGGGATTTCTTTTGGAGCTGTGATGCTTGTCGGTTTCCATTTCTTCTATCAGGGGTTCCTCGACGACCACCTGTCCGTCACCGAGGGCTCTCCGACGTCTCCCTCTTCCACCCTCATATCTGGTCCCAGTTTCCGGTTCTTCTTCCCAAGGGAGCAACTGCTTTCCAGGAGAAACCAAGATCTTTTTCCCCTCGCTTCCCTCCGCTCGTCCTCGCTCTGGTGCTTGGCCCCGCTCTGGAATCGCGAACAACCAGCAGAAGTCTTGATACATGTCTTCCTTGACTTGTGTGCTATCGAGCTCTTTGGGTAATTTTGAGAGGGAAGCTTCAACGTTTAAGGGAACCAGACCTGTAGCGCGGAATCCTGCCTTCGGGCCTAGGACAAATCTGCCAATGACCAAATGCGCCAATCGTGAAAATGGACAAATCTGCCAATTGACAAATCCGCCAATGGACAAATCTGCCAATTACCAAATGCGCCAAACGCGAAAATGACCAAATGCGCCAATTGTGAAAATGGACAAATCTGCCAATTACCAAATGCGCCAAACGCAAAAATGACCAAATGCGCCAATTGCGAAAATGGACACATCAGCCAATTGACAAATCTGCCAATTACCAAATCTGCCAACTACCATATCTGCCAATTACCAAATCTGCCAATTACCAAATGCGCCAAACGCGAAAATGACCAAATGCGCCAATCGTGAGAATGGACAAATCTGCCAATTGACAAATCCGCCAATTACCAAATCTGCCAATTACCAAATGCGCCAATTGTGAAAATGGACAAATCTGCCAATTGACAAATCCGCCAATTACCAAATCTGCCAATGGACAAATCTGCCAATGGATAAGTAACCGAACTATCATTTAACTTTAGATGTATTCTTCAATCATCATCCCACAGTATTACAAAGAAGAAGAGGAAGGAGAATTTATGAAAGAGCGGAAAAGGGTATTTTAATTTTAATGTGTGTTACTTTTATAAATCCGCAATTATGTTTCAAAATGAATGTTTACTGATGTTGGTTTTTGGAGTTTAGTATCCCATTGCTGTACTTAGGTTATGAGACGTGACGTAACACGTTTGAATTTTAATGCCCTCTCACTGGGAATCGAACCCGAAAAGATTAATGTTTGTTGTAATTATTGGATAGCCAACAAGCCTATTTGGTCTTTCACTTAAGTAGCTATTGCTTCAATTCTGTTCATCCGATTATCTTGGTTCATATGCCATTCACTTCAGAATAAACCAAGCTTGCAAATGGTACTATGCGCATGTGTACATGATGTATAAGAAGAAGAAAATTCAAGGTAAAATTGGGAATTTCCCGTCCAAAAGTCCTTTTGTTCAAATGTAGCACCCCCTGGTACGGCCCCAACTAAAGGCACCCAAATATAATATACCTTTTCAACTACTGTAGTTTATAAATAATATATGTGCCAAGTTTCATTGTAATACCTACAATAGTTGTGAGGGAAAAAATATTTCTCAGTTCTGCTAGACAATACCAAATTTCATATAGAAAGAAAGTGAGATAACTATAAAATCAAATTAGTCCGAACAGTATTATTTATTTGAAATGAAATGAAATCTGAGTTTTACGTCCAACGGTTATGGCGGTAAGGCTAAAGGAGACGGTGATGATGAGTAATGAAAAAATGGTAGAATGAAGAAAGTGGGAGGAAACGGGAGAAACCCGAGGAAACTCACGCACACGGTGTTTGTCCACCACAAAGTTCACTTGGCGGGGACTGGGATCGAACCCGGGACCCCAAGCACCAGAGGTGAACGCTCCACCACTGAGCCACCGCGGCCCTATTATTTATTTGAGTATCATGACTTATACGTCATTCTCTTCAGAATAAAACAGGCTTTCAAATGATATCATGATAATATGTGTGTGTGTGTTGTACGAGAAAAGGGGAAATTAGGGTAAAATTGGGAATTTTCCGTCCAACAACAATCGGCAAGAGTAGAGTTTCTCCAGTAGCCCTGATATCGTTTCTCCATCATATATATAACTTGGTAGAAATGTTTCCCATGTTCATCAATGACTGCTCCGCAATTTTCTGGGAAGAAATCTATGTGGGAGTGGAACATATGTATTTTTAGTGATACATTACACCCTATTGCTTGGTAGAAGGTATTAGGTGCAACTCTACTTTCTTATAGTTCTGAGACCGCTCGTTTTCCAAAACATTCGTCACCACTTTTCGGAAAGAATCTCATGCAATCCTCTCTTCATTTTCTAACACTGCATCAAATTCAGGATCATTGAGGAGTTGAATTGAGGAGGTGAATTTGAGTGCCAATAAGGATTCATACCTGATTTTAGTTTCAGCAATTTGTGGAAGTTTACGCAGAATGTATTTGAAGAATGTTTTGATGCGTCTATGAATAGCCGCCATTCATTGAGATTATCGTCTATGTTAAGTTTACTCATAAGACCAGTTAGGCCTACATAGTTACAACGTAATATGTCACTTTCCACTGAAACTACTGTTTGGAGATTCTGACCTGTTCAAAACACGAACACTTTTAGATTTTCAGAATAAGCTCCCCACTTCTTGAGTTTGGATGCCAGCAGTTCTGCGCCACTTTTTGAAAACCCCAGGTAATTTAATTCAGGTTGAGTATCATATGGTGAATAGATAATGATATTTTGGTTTTGTGAGGTTTGAATCGTTGGAAGACGATGAATCTGCAGCAGAATTTGACAATGTGGGTCGACATTGTTCACCTTTCGTTCTTCATCGGGTAAAACACTGGAGTAAGGTACGAGAAGTTGTGGAACCTTTAGTTCTTCAGAGTGTAGCTCAGTGATGAACATTTCAAGGAATATTTGAATTGAATAAGTAGCAGTCCACTTTTTTCTTTTTTGGATATACCTTTAATTGGAAGAACTATGCAAAAATAGCAGTTTGAAGTATGATCTGTCTGTTCTCTCCATATCATTGGAACTGCAAATGGCACGCATGGCCTTTTTCCGTGTAGCCAGTCCCGCAAATTTGTAGAACAAGTATTACAACATATATGTGGTGCTCAGTTCTTGTCCACATCTCCCACTTTACAGCCAAAGTACAAGTGATAGATTTTCTTTATGATAGGAGCGAAATACCACTTTTCGCTTCACTTCGTTAAAAACAACAATTTGCTCTTCACTGCAAACACATTTACGCGACATGTTTCTGCTTAGTATAGTCATAGAAAGATAAATAATAATAATAATAATAATAATAATAATAATAATAATAATAATAATAATAATAATAATAATAATAATAATAATATTATAATAATAATAATAATAATAATAATAATAATAATAATAGCAGCACCCACCCTCCCGCCCAATATACCACCACCACTACGTCCGAGATGGCACATTGTAACTACAAAATAACGTTACACAACATGTTTTCTCTGTCAAACTCTTCAATACAAACTAAACCGTGAAGTGGTTGATATTTCTTTGTCAGCGATGAAGTGCGAGCAATATGAATAGACAGAGACTACACAGGAATTTATTTCGGGAGGGGCCCTAAGCTTTTCGGGGGTCCAAATACAATTTGAAATACAATTTGAAGCTAAATTATATTAAAATTTGTAAAATTTAACCTGAATTTAGACTAAATTTACAAACAAGTCGGGGTGTCAAGACCCACAGGACCCACCCCTGCGTATGTCCCTGAGGGTAGCAATGAAACTAACCGTCAAACAATGGAAGTTTATTGAAATAAGTAGACAGCTTCTGTTGCTACAAACCCTTAATTTGCCCAGCAGAGCACATCGGATGATAACGTATTTCTTTGAAACCCGAACCAATCTTCAAAAACGAATTTCATATTCGTTATCAGCACCCTCAAATTAGTGAGAATTGATTAGTTTTATCTCCGAAGCATTTTCACTGTTGACCAGTGTTTTCAGAGCAAGTTTCTCTTTATGTAGTTAATACGTTTAATGTGGATTAAATATGATCCAAGATTAGTTGATATAAAAGGAAAATTAGTATAATTGAGCTAACTTTTCATCTATTAGTAAATCCACATTAGCAACTAGTGTTTTGTAAAATTATACTAGTGCATAAAATAATTTTTTGATCTTGATAACAGATTCCTAAAGTGAAAAATATTAACTGTTAACAATCGTATTGTACCTTTTGTTGCTTGATTTCTCTTAACACTGACACACATATTTCCAAGAATGATACGCGTAGTCCTAACAGTCTTCCAATGACGAGACATATATCATTCCATTGATAATATTGAGGTAAACAAAATGCCATGTAAAAACCCGTGTAAACTTTTCTAGAGCATGTACTAAAACATCCTATTCGTAGATATGAAAATTGATGCTTTGTTACAGCTACTTACTGATATAAAAGTGAAACTGAATTATATCGTAATTAATCATGCGCGCTGATCTTGGGGATCGGCCTCCCAGGATGTAGATATCTTTATTCGAATTTCTGACAAGGAACTACACATATTTCAATGCCTCCCCAAAGTTATATAGAAGTCGTCGTCTCTGTCATTAAGATCTTTATTACACCAATTCTAAGACAACATTACTCAGTTAATGAAATATAGTCCAGAATGTTGATTGATTTTCTTCCTTTAAAAATAATATATATATATGTCAAACACATTATATATGTATAAATCAATAAATCACATCGAACCAATTAAAATGAGATGCTCGAGTACACGTTTCCATGTTTAGTTTATTTTTTAAAAAAAATATGCTGCACTAACAACTGAATCTTTCGTTGCCAATAATCAGTGACAGCTTTCATTCATTGTCCTGGCAGTAGCGAACTAGCAGCTTGCTTGTCTTTTCATAAGGTGACACACATATACGTTTTCGAACATGCTAGTTGTAATCGTAGGTAATAACAATCAAGTTAATTAAGAAGTCTTGGTAATAAGTATTTTCAAATTAATTAAAATGAATCCGAACCTGTTTTCGGGACGGTTAATTTGAATCAAAATATCATCTTCATCAAAATCGAGGGTTGTGGCCCAGACACCTTATGGATGTGTCATAGGCCCTTTAAAAGTAGTGGAAGAAATAATAAAAAAGGACTTGAACCATATAAATATTGTTATTTTACTATTTCAACAAAAACAAAGTTACAACTGTGCTGACGACCTTTACGGGGATGGAGATTTCACAAGTTTGGTTGGACCTCTCATAGAATTTGTGTAAAAGACCAATCAGGGACATCAAAATATAAGCCGTCACTTTGGAATCTTTTTGAAGAAAATTACAAAAGTGTTTACTTAAAATATTTACTTTATTTATTATTTACAAGACTATAAAAATATTTATTCACATTCTTTCAAATATTCACAACTTTCACAATTACAAATTAGAATTTCTCACTAAGTACAAGGTCGTACAAAAAATAAATACCAAAATTTATAGTTGTAAAACAATTTCTTCTATTATAACTTTCGGTTTTGAATTTCACGACTGTAAATCAGGTCAAGAGGACAACAGTTACTTGTAACATGGGCAAAGTTCCTACAGTCTAAGAACCCAGCAAAGCTGACTCTCAGTGAACTATAGAAGCTGCTGGATGTATAAACTAACGTCTTATGATAATGTAGCCAACTACGAGTGGTGGTGAAGCTAGAATTAGAATCACAATGTTGAAATTCTTTCTTCTTTTTTTTTTCTAAAAAAAAGGATAAGTGCTTCGTAGTTTACCGTACTTAATACAGCATTACATAAATTGTGTTACATCAACTGGAATTTTTCATGTTACAGAAATAAAAGTATACTGTCACTCATGTGTGCCCGAATGAGGGGCAGGGGGTCGCTCCCCTAGTTAACAAAAACGTATTAAATTTCTTAATACAACTAAAAAATATCAAATGTAATAGGGTATATAGTAACCAGGGAGATGAGTTTCCTAGAAAATTTTCATCGGGCGCCCATGCTGTCATTATTTTTTCTGGATAAATGAATTGTTAGATTTGAAAAATATTTCTGTAAATATTTTTATCTTTAATTTTGTTCTGAGTAGTACCTATAATCTGATCTGGTGTCTTGTTAGTACATTTGAGCGTTTAATAAACATGCAAAAGTTCGATACTCTGGAAGTTTGGTGACTTTTTTTTTTTTGAGCATTGATGTCACTGTTACATAATTATGCAAACAGGTATTTATTAATTTGGGATAGCGGATACTGGATACTGTAGGCAATGTTGTGAGAAGTCATATGGTTTTACACTTGTTTAGTCATGGTCCTGGCCATTCTAAGCTATGTTGTCGGGTGCCTGCTTGGTTAACTGAAACCGTAATAATGCGACTAATCGAATGAATCGCTGATTAGAATATTTGAGGTCTATTAGTCTACTGATACTCAAAGCGAAAATACATGCGATAAAGCTAGTCTTAACACTGCAACAGAATATCGATTTATGAATATCTTAAAAGGACATGGATGTTTGTTCCAACTACATTTTCAAAGCGTGCAAAAACTCAAGAAAGTTCAAGAAGTAGTTTTTTTTTTCATAGAGTCATAGAGTCATAGAGTCATGCATAGAGTCATAGAACGCGCAAAGAAGAACATAAATAATTATACACCTCCTGATTGGTGTATAGTTGCTAAGATGGCAAGACGAAAGCTGTAGCCATTCACGGAACATTCGATGACAACAGAATATTTCTATAATTTTGATGCAGCAAAAAGCTATTATAAGTTAGCTACATTCGAAGATCAGAACGGTGTTACTTTTCCATGGCAAAAGTTAAGATGGCTGAGATTCAGAAAATACGAAAATAAGATTCTCTTCAAGGAAAGGATGACAGAGCCTTTCAGAGAATCCTCACATTCAAGATCCTTCCGAACACCTAGAAAGAAATACAATCCTTTTCATCTGTACTCAGGACTGCTACCAATTTCCAAGGAAATGAAGAATGATTTAATGAAACTCTGTAACACTAAAGTAATCCTGTAAGAGTATCACAGCTTTTCCATAAATCCTGTTACATTCGATTACGCTAAGGACTACTTAGAGATTTCCTACTCGGGCACTCAGTAAAAGTACTTGTGCATAATCTGAAATAGCTAATGAAGATTGGAATTAATCTTGTTATGGGTAAAAATTAATCAGCACTATTGAATCTCACTATTGCATCTCTATGTATGAAAAAAAGTATTGAATATTCTCTTTCGTTATCTTGGTTGTGTAAACAGAACGTGGTAAAGTCCAATCTAGAAAAATTACTATTCCTCTGATAGAAAAAAGTACTGACGGAAAGGACTACTGTTATAATTGTGTTTTTAATTCATTGTGTATACTGTATCATTGTGTATACTGTTTTATTATTGCGTAAGTAAACAACAGCGGTATGTAGAAATTCATTTAAGTACTTTGTTGGAAATAAATTGTTTATGACATAAGGGCGTATGTACGACACTAACATGTAGAAATTCAATAAAAATGTTATGTATGAAAATGCACATGATAAAAGGCATAATAAATAAACTTTGACCTCAAATATCAAAATAACAAAAAAGATTTGTGTTTGCTTCTAATCTGAGAGAGTACCGAGAGATTCAAATCAAGCAAAATCTTTTTTCTTCTCTCCTGTAAAAAATTAAAAATGCAAATTACGCCCCTCTGCCATGTGGCCGACGAACATTACTCACATATTTATCTTCATACTCTCTTGTATTTCTTTCATTATAATATATTCATGGGCATGTTCAGTTTCGTCCTTTGGAACAAATGCTATAACTTCAATAAAAGTATCACAAGTTGCCTACTTATAATAAAGTATATATAAAGTATATATATTTTCTTATTATTCGGGTAAGTGTTATTCTCTTACAATTTTCACTTTATGGATTTTCAATGAATAGGTTAGGTTCTCTAAAATAATGATTCGTATGACATGTTCCTTTTTCTGTACTTATAAATTTATTTATAACTATAAACTTATTTACACAAAACTTAACATTTCGACTCATATTTCTTTGATTTGCATAACTACTGTAGTTATATATTTTTCATTAGTCATTTCGATAACCTGAGAATAGATATAAACTATAAATTTATAAAGTAAGTAGTCGTAACTTCGAAATCAACATGTATTCTTCTTCCATTTCTCATTCAGTCACCTTGTTTTAGATATATAATGTACTTTTTTTTACAACTGCAAACATAATATAGAGTCACAATTACACAATTTAATGGCATGTATAAATATTATAGTGTCTTACGTATGTTCGTTAAAATGTCATACATTAAAGCTTATACATACCACGTTCTTGATAAAGTTATTACAACCTATTGCATGCCAATAGAGGCATCTTAGGAAGAAGGGCAATGCATTATACAACATTACATTAGTAGAATCGCTTTTGGTGTTCTTTCAGGTACCTCATTGCAACCACAACATTGGCCTACACCACGGGATGTAGAAAGAGTAGAAACAACATTTTGATTTTTTTTTCCAGTGATTATGTAACAAATTTAAGAAAAAACGATAATAGTGAAATGAAGAAAGTGAGAGGAGCCG